>NT_176882.1:2023088-2048827 GCF_000188095.3 Bombus impatiens | reverse complement strand
CGGAGCCTCAGTCAACCGATGCGCGTCACTGCGAGTGTACGCGGTCGACCAAACGCTTCCGCTATCACGATATTCGTAGTGCAACATCCCCTCGAGTTATACCGATTCGCGTTACATACATTTGTGCGAAAACACGATCGAATACAAGTCTAAAACAAACGATAATAAATAAATCCTGAAAAAGATCGATTTCATTTTGGATATCACTTTATCGTTAGAAATAAAAATACAACAGAGGTTAAAAGTTAAAAAAAGAAAAGAAAATAAGAGAAGATTCAACGTGTAGTATCAACGCGATTACAAAGCTGTATTATTAAGATCGATGTCGAATAGCGATGTATGGATCGAATAAGCGTTTATAGACGCGACGACCTTGGAACAGTGCGGTAGAGTCGAAAGTGACGTGATTTGCATACGCGCCAATCAATGAACGCGGTCGGTTCGATTTCACGCAGCGCTGCCGTCATTTCCGATCGGGCGGCAGACAAAAGCAGGGGGAAAAGCAAGCGAAGGGAAGATTGATCGCGAGCTGTGGAAAAGCGGTGCGTGAAACGCGCGTGCACGCACGATCGCGAGCAATATGAACCATCATCAACGTTATCAACGTTAGCAACCTGGACGATAAGTCATGCTCGTTGGATTCCAGCTGCAGCTACTTCAAGACGCTGTCAACTATCTTCTGTTATCAGGTGTGAATCGACGAATCGCATCGTTGACTTGCGTTTTCGAGCACTTTGTCGTACCATGAGAAACGCTTGCCTTTTCAACGTGTATGATACGAAGGAAATAATTGATGTAATTCACGCGATACGCTATGACGTCAATTTCTGCATTCTTCTATGCATAGTTTTCCAACAGAAACATTTTTTGAATATATTATATCTCTATTACTACTGCTATCGCCATAGTCAGTATCGGTTTAGAAGAATTTTCTTAGCACATAGTTCGTATTTCAAGTATTCAAGAATCCGAATGCAAAGAGTTTGCCGAGTAACAAAATAGTTGCATGAAATTTGACAATGGCCGTGACTTTCAAAAACGCTCGATCAAGTCACGATACGTTACTATTATACGCAGCTATGGCGATCGTAAAGAATAAGATCATTGCAATTCGATCTCTCCCTAATCGCATAATTAAGATACATTATATCAAAAGTAAGCAAGTCTTTGAGCACTTTTGATTAATAGCGTATATCATCGAAGGTAAAGTAGAAATTGCATCGTCGATAAACGTTAAATTAAAGTTTGTATAACGACTAAAGATAGGAAGATCGTCGAGTAGGTAATTGATGCATAACACGTACAAGAAGAACGACTTTTCATCGCACGTGACGCTATCGCTGGAATTATGCAACATCCTCGCGATACTTGGACGTTAATTATTCGCGAGCGAGTATCGAGCACGATATGCGCGTGTCATTGATTAATCGTGGCGATCCGTTCGAATAGTTCACGGGGGGTTCGCGACCACGGCGAACAGTGATAATTAGCCGGTGGAACATTGCCAGGGAATTTCCTAGCTTTTGTTCGAAACGAGAGAGAGTTATGACGATCGGCGGTGTTGTAAGGCTCGCGCGAGCGCGTCCCTCGTTCGACCAGTGATCGTGTGATAAATCATACCTCTAATTGGACATCGCGATGCGTCTAACTTGGTAATCGTATATTAATCGCGTTACATATGGAATTCATTAACGCAACATACATGCGCGCGTCTATGAAACGTCATACGGTCGAAGGATTTGGTCCGTCAAGAATATTTCTACGTGCGGATAAGGCGACGTTTATTTTCCTCGTTAATCTGCCAGCCGAATTTTCTTTTAACTAGAATCTTCTATAATTAGAAATAAATTATTAGGTTGTAGCGTTTGGGATGGCAGATCGAACGTTTCAGAGTCTTTGTCTGGATTCTATCAGTACTGGTGCATTTATAAATTGCTTCTGCAGCAATTTAACTGAAATTATTTTTTTCTTCGTATCTCACGTATGCTCGGACGTATCTTAGATCTATTTTTGCAGACGATGCAATGTAGTCTTTGAATATCGATTACGATTTAGCAAATATTTTATGCCACCACGCAGTGGTATTAATTTAGAAAGGAATAGTACAATGCATATTGCGTACGACTTATGTAAACGAAGTGTTCTTCTTTATACGTATATTATGTTCGTCACTATAAATGTCAATCGCGCATAAAATTACATCCCAATTTCTATGAAATACTTCTTTTCATACAATTACTCGAATGAAAAGTAAAACTAATTTTTATTTATCTGAAATGAAGAAAACGGCTATTTTATATGTTGCAACCTAATTTTCAAAGTTTTGCAAACATATTCTTAACAAAAATTATCACGTCGAATAGATTGATAATCCAAATGGAAGCGATGAAATGAATAATTAAACGGGTTAAATTCTTCGCTTTCTCGATTACATCTTGAAATAAAATTTTATTCGATAGAAGTAGAAAGCAGCTTGTTACGATCGAATTTGGTGGCAATACTGTTGTTAAGACGCGCAACCCTCTCTGTCGAGGTCGAGCTTCCCCTTTTCCTGGTGGCACCCTCCCTCTCTTTGACCCAGTCCCAGCAGCCTGTCCTCTGCTCGTAGCCCCTTTCCCATGCTGTGCTTGCTTGCCTTCGTGCGTGCATACGTGCGTGCGTGCGTGCGTGCATGCCGCTTTCCATTGTTTACGCAATGCCTCCTCGACCGGGTTTGCGTTTGCCTCTCTATTTCTCTCTTCGCTCGTCACAGCTCCTTTCTTCGTTTCTTTCTCCATTGGCTCGTTGCGTTTCTAAGAGGGGAAAGAGAGCTAGCTGGTCGTGCAACAGCATCAAGTAAGGTTACGTCGAACGAATTGATCCTCGCTCGGGGATCTCTCGAAAAATTTTACGTTCCCTCGCGCGCACCATTGCTTTCACAGTTCCACAATTCATGTCCGCTAGTTCCAGCCAGATGAAAGAAGCCGTCTATCACGAGCGTCGTCGAGGACGATCGTCGTATGAAAATAATTTTCCCCTCGGCAGATGTGAAAATGATGCCGAGGTATAGTTAGAAACGATCGTTGCAGTTATAATTCAACGATTCGAGCGCGATTATGCATGCTGTTCGCATGCGTTTGCGTAATAAGTAATTGATTTAAGATGCATCGCTGGCAAAGAGCAAGGTAGCACCGGATTCCAGTAAACTTGTGCACCTATAATGTATATATGCATACTTATTTTCGATTCAACGTCAGAAAATTCGCGTCAGAGTCGCGCTTATCGGAAATCAAGGATAAGGTAAACGATTGACCGATCGCGTAAGCGATCGCATTTTTTTCTATTTTCCCGCATCCGTTATCGACAAATGGAGCCGTTATCGCTTCCTTGTCAGCTGTACTGTGAACGTATTTTCACATAACGATATCATTATGTTAGACAAAACGATAGGATCGGGTTTGGTTGCCTCCGTCTCGTTGCTCGTCCTTGGTCGTCGATAATCAGACGTTAATTAACTTAGCCGATGCTAATTACCATCCCTTTTTCTTTCTGTTTCAGAGCGCGAGAGACACACCGCCAACAGGCTATCGGCGTAAGTATTCCACTGATTTCTCGAACGTTTATACTTGAATACTTGATCGATCATCCGTTCGGCAGTCGGAATGTCGTGGCATTAAAATCGCCGCGTTGCATTTTATTATTCTCTATGGAATCTATCGATTCCTGCCAGCTAATCATCTACGAGAAAATCACGAATGCCGCCCGTAGAACGTTGATGGATGGTGCAGATTTTTCGCGAATCTCGTTCCACTCGAGGACGTGTTTAACGAGACCAGGAACGAACGAATCCACTCGACGCGCTACGCTGCTATATCGCGCAGCATAGATGGCGCCAGATATTAGAGACGCGCACTCTGGAACCGGTTTAACGAGAATTAATCCGTCAAAGACGAGATTAATTATGCGCGCCCGTACTGTGCCATCTTATCGGCGCGTTTCAATTAAATCCATCCTTCGATCGCGTCGTTTTTCCATTCAAATATTTATACCTTCTCGTTGCTTTTGCATTGCGTTGATTAGTATCCAACGTCAGTTTCCGCTATTTTCCTACGGTTCCCGGGGGATCTCGCGTGCAAAGGCAAACACGGCCGGACTATTTACGTCGAGGTAAACGATAACAGTGTTGCAACGCGAAACTCTGGGAAAAAGAAGAACATAGACGCGTCGTAATCGTGTACGTTGGAGTTAACTGGGCGACAAAGATGCTCGAAAGTTTCCCACGTGTCGACAGGAAGCTGTGTCGCCGTTTTCTCGTCCCACCTGGAAACTTCCGCTCCGCAGTCTCGCGTATCTTTCACCATCAACACGATTTTCGACCGGGAATTTCCATAAGCGTTTCTTTAGTATAGTTTACAGTGCGCCATCGATGTTTGACGACGATTGCATAGCTAACGCCGTCTAATGCATTTTCTTCGTGCAATCGGTTGTTCTTTCCTTTCTGTTCTCTCCTTCGTGAACTATGTTATTTCGAATGATACGCACGATCAGCTATTTATGACATATTCTATCGTAAACAGTAAATATTGTTAGCAAACTCGTGACGAAGACCGTAGAAGATAGAGTCGGTTCTTAACTACAATCCGAGATGAAATCGCCGACTACGTAATATTTACTGGCAGCATGCAGTCGCGGTAATCTCGTGAATGATTAATCAGACTTGTGTATATATGTATATATTGTATATGTCTCTGTATATATTTGTTGTATTTGCATACCAAAGTGCACCATATTTTGTAGCTTCCTACGTCGACGTCTGACTGAGACTTTAACTTTCAATTTTTTCGATATTTTTTTGCGATCCTTCGTCCTATTCGCAAAAATAGAATATTGGAAAATACACTTCACAACGTAGCCGAAGCTAGGAACAAGTTTTGTAGAACATTA
The DNA here is from genome assembly GCF_000188095.3 of Bombus impatiens. Taxonomy (NCBI): domain Eukaryota; kingdom Metazoa; phylum Arthropoda; class Insecta; order Hymenoptera; family Apidae; genus Bombus; species Bombus impatiens. Next base: position 2,043,904 of record NT_176882.1, on the reverse strand, counting down.
CTTTGGCAAATGTGAATTAGAATCGGAGGAAAACGCGCGATGACACCCACACGCGTTTATGCTCGATGCAGATGTTTTCATAGTGCGCACACAACATTATTGAATAACGAGCATAATGCATATGTAGCGGCAAAATTGTGCTCGTCGCCAGATTTGTGATAATCGTGTACAATTATACACATGCTGCCTAAGTATACATATACAGAATAACGAATAGAAGATTAGATTTGTCAAGGTTTTGTACATTTATAAAATTCACAATTTTTCGTTCAATTCTTTCGCAAAATATAACTTTCGGTGAAGTACAATGATACGATAATTTGATGTCACTGAACACCCACACAATGTACTATATATATTATATGTAGTTTATGCAAATACAATTCGATATACCGTTGAGTACACGCGTGAAACGCTGAAAACTCTCGCTGCATTAGGCATTGGCGTACTCGGGGCAATATCGCGGAAGATTAGTAGGATGGTATCTTTATAGATCAGGCGGGACAATTTCCTGAAATCGGCGCATTCATCCTCCTATCGGGGCAGAAAGAAAATTAACGAGCCTCGGAACGGTAGGCAGGACACGTTCCCACTTTCATCCCTCTTTCTCCGCTCCGTCACAGTTCGTCGTGAGTTTTCGACCACCGTAACTGCCCTTAATAGCACTACCAGGCTTCCTCGATGGAGAACTGGGTCGTATCGTTGTCGATAGACGTGACTTTCTCCCACAATGGAAACTCGATGATGTATAAACAAAATTCGATTCGTTATTTACGCGATTCTCTATTTTTCGCGAACTCGTCAGCTGGTCCTAATATAATTTGATATAATTATAAATCAAAGCGTATCTAAAGCCTTTGAGATACGTGTAACACATGCCAGGTGTGCAATTTGATACTGTGCGGTAGTATATCCATGTATTTATATTCCTACATATGCGGAGAGATTTACATACGCTGCATCTTTTTAACGGTTAAACTTTGCGCCATGCAAAGTTCATCGTTTACAACGTTAAAACGTATGTAAATGTGATGCCAACGTCGTTAAAATAATAGATTCGTTTTCCCCCTAATCGACGAAGGAAATAATTTTCTCCTTGGTGGAAATCGTCGAAGAACTTGGTGTAACGAAAGGAGTTATTAATTGCAATCGTTTCAAGCAATGGTACGATCAATTGCATCGTAGTGCTTTCTACCGTCGTTAGTCCTTGTGTATGATTCATTAAACGATTTGATATTTGGCACGAAAATAGTTGAAAAATTAAACTCGATATTTCCTTCGCCACTCGGTATATGATACAGAGTAGAAGGTATAGAAAGACAAATTTTTTTTTTTTTTCGTTCTGCATGTATCAACGCCTTTACGATACGTCCACGTATCGACTCTTCAATTATGAATGAATGCTTGTAGCTTTTGTAATATGCAAAACTAATCGAAAACCACAACTAACTGCAAAAATAATGTGTACTGCCCATTTTCAACGGATCCTAGGACCTACGAACCTCCGTTCTTTGTCATTTTATAAATGTGTTCCGTTTTAGTGTCTTGTGATTTAAATATCAGACGGAACATAAATTCGTGGTAGAAAACTAAACTTCGTTAGTGAATTTTGCGACGATCGGTGCGCTAAAGTTCGTCAAAGAGTGTCAGAATCGTAAAGAGTAATGAAGATTGGCGGGTTGAATTCGGTGAAGCGTTTCGCAAAGGTTCGATGGCAATCAGGAAGAGGTGAATCGTCGAACGCGTCGGCTCGTTCGAATTAACACGCCGCTTCGACGCCTCGTTTTAAGAGGGCTCCGATCGGTTGTGTGCACGCGATATAGTAGTCGGACGTGTATCATCGGCCCTAATTGTTTCCTGGGCCATAATCGCCATCGTGTCTCTACGAAGAGTCTCTAAGACCGAATTATTATATAAACAGGTGCTTCGCCGTCTTTTTTTTACTTTGTTTCTTTGTCAATTATTCAGCGAGTGTACGGTGAATTTTAAACGTTAGATTGCAAGCTTATTCAATGCATATAACGATATATTTAATCGTCTTTGAATATAAATATTAATAATAAAGTAGAATGTAATGGCATTTAAGACGTGAAATGTACATTTGATAGCTACGCTGGTCAAGTAATTAAAAATCCGCTAGAAATAGAAAGTTACTTCCAACGCGAACCGAGTCTCCGAACTATCGACGATTCACTGACATTTTCAATCGTACCACATTCTAAAGATTTCACGCGTACAACGTGTATTCTTGCCACGTGCAGTTAAATGTCCACGTGACACTGTGTATTATAAATCTTGACGTGTATTTTCAATCTAGTTCCTCGACGTGTTTGTTTAATTAAATTCCAAAGTTGCGAAACCACGATAAAAGTTGTTTTTATGGAATTACTTTACAGAGCCAAACAACATTGCGTAACATTTATTCAATCACTTTGCGAGTTCCCGATTAGCGAAGTTCGTCTCTGTCCAAATAGTCGTGAAGCTCGACGAGAACTTTTTCTGTTACGAATCTCACGATAAAATTTTGTTACCCGATAGAAATTCGGTAACGTCTCAGATTCCCGTTACGCGGCGAGACGAAACAAGGAATGAGAAGATATTTGTAGAACGACGATATGCAATATGGTTCGTGCATTATCAGCCAACCGGCCCACGGCCTTGTCCAATTCCGATAACGTTGGGCTCCTGACTCTGTGCAAAACGATAAGGGATTTCGTTGCCTGCCTCGAATCGTGATAAAACGACAATTTTTTATTACCCATCTTTGTCTTTTCCTCCGTTGATCTCTCTTAATTTTCTAGTCAGACGGTTATCGCATTTGCGTGCGGATGATTTATTGGTTTAGCTACTCGTATATTAACTTAGACTTCGCCTTGATAAACATGTTTCGCATACTTATGGTTCTAGAAAATGATAATCTGCGACTATCCGCTCGATCTTTCGGAGAATCACAGCTGATGTCATAGAACTTCAATACTTATCGATATCATCGTTTTATTTTTTAAACTCGATCACTACCGCGATTCGAGTGGGTATACGTTGTAAGATTACTTGTTAACACTTTCAGCGATATGGTCGTACAAATAGAGATACATAGTTATTTGCTGTTGATATTTCCGTTTTCTCGAAACAGTGAATTTTAGAAGTATTCGTCAGTTTTAGAAACTAAATGACATTTTGATATATAGAAAGTGTCGAAGTCCATTCGAAGTTCCATCGTAATAATTACGCTTATTCGTGTTTTGTAGTACGTATATCGACGTAGAAAGAAAATTAAAAATGAAATTTTGCATCTTACTGGCGGTAAATTTAAAATGTAAATTCTGTCTTAACCTAGCACCTTATATTCTACTACTGTCAAAAATTAAAAAAAGAAAAGAATTAAAAAGAAATTTTTATTCTATATTTTCGACTTCTTTTTTCGCGTAGAATCACCCGCTCTCCGCTTGTACCACCAGTTACCAACCACCTCGTATTATATTCTAGACTATACCATCTAATCGAGAAATTCTTACCTTGCGAAACAAACTTCATTTTTCACACACCTACATTTTCAATACTTACCGCTGAAAATGTTAATAAATTACCAAAGTCAGTGAAGAAGATCTACGACGTTCAATCGTGACGACTAGTTTGGAGCCGGTTAATTAGAAGTATCGTTTACAGGAAGGGCTAATGGGATTCATGGAAACTCTGTCGTTCGATGGAAACGACGCCGCGTAATTCCTTAAATTCAATTTTCATGCCGGGGAAACGCGAGCAAAGGCGTTGAGGGGGGATGGACGATCATTACCCTGGGGATAAGCTTCTTCTCGTAAAATTAATCGAAATTATCAAATTAACTTCTGACCTTTCGGGCCGGGATCTTGGCTCGATTAAAGTGTACTTGTGTCGCGCGAGTTTCCAAAGAATCTCCGTTGCTCGTCGATCTTAGTTATCAGGCAAAATAATAAACTCCGTGATACTTACTTAACCATGGGATAAAGCTCTAGACACCCTCTATTAATTGTCTTCGTTACCTCTCGTAAGAATGACTTTTAGCAAAACTAATATTCGTTTCGTCTCATATTTGTCCCTCGCAAAGATTTGTTCCGAGGATAGAGTCAATTAATCTTTTTACTTTAACCGACGCTTTTCCATTTAAATTCCAATTGTAGTTCTTCTCTACGAACGTCACTCGTACCTCTACCGGAAAGGAAACTTATTGATCGTAAGTATCCGGATACTGTTAGATCTTGTAGTAACTTGAATTTAATCCAAGTGTAAGTACTTATTTACCTATCGATATAGAATAATACGAGTACACGTAGTTTACAACTGCGAATAGTCACCGTAGAGTAAGAAGCAACAGAGAATCAATACAGTGAAATTTAAGTCAGTAGAAGCTTTAAATATCGATTCACAAATGACATTTCTAATCGGAAATTCAATACGTTTCCTCTTCGGAGCACTGATTCACACCTGATAAACATATCTCTATAGTATCTACCTACGCGCTTACACGTGTACAAACGTCTAACTATCGTTATACCAATCGATATCTGTGTCTCCTTAACGCTTCAATTCGTAACCTCTCTATATTCTTCCCACCACTTGTACTCTTGAGAAAAGTCGTACGAAATCCCTAGGGGTTGTAATGTATGCGTGGAAGGTTGTGACTTGAAGCGGGCAGTCGGAGAAAGGGCGCAAATGGAACGTGGGAGAAGAAGCTTTAACCGTCTGTCTCTAAGGACGTGCCACGGCTTTTCCATGGTGTTAACTAAGACGCGGATTAAACCGGATTAGCCTGATCGTTGATAGAGTAGCAGCGGCTCCCAGCGGCCCGTAACTCCGTTTGTTCGCTCTTAACTGGTTTTCCGGCTCCGTTTAAAACAGTCGAGCCGTCATCGATGGTCGGAGGAATCTCGTTATCCCTTTCTGTCACGCTATTCTTCGCGACCGAGAGAACATCCCGAAATTCTTACTCTTTTCGTTGTCTCTTTTCACCGTGAAGGGGTAGAGAGAGGGCGGTGGAAAAGGAAAAGTTCTCGGTCGACGGGCATCGAGGACAAAGGAAGGACAAAGTGGAACGACGATGGGTCGCGTTGCTGGATATCGTTTTATTGGCGTTAAATCGAGCCGTGCGGAACGCTGCGCCTAAGCAATTTCACTGGAACAAGCGTGTCGTTATTCAATTTATCTCGAACCTCGTTCTCACGGAATCCAGCCGTTTAAGCAGACGATACACAGACGATGCGCATCGTTGATTATGCGATTCGCGTGGAAACGCGAAATACGCTCGCGTTTCATGCACGCCATTTTCTCGACCCTCCGTACGTCGATTCGTTTGCTCTTAGTGTTTGCGTTGTAACTTTTCGCGATTCGAATTCCGATAAACGTGGAATCGATCTACCCGATCCCCTAAGAACCAAGCAATTTCATAATATTTCATCGTTGCGATTATGTACTTTAGTTTCTTTAAATTTCGTTAAATCGTAGAATATAGCTGGAGGAAATAATAGAATCTAAGTGACGATAAAGATATTAATTGGATCGATCGTTGGAATTCCCTTTCACACTGCTGGAAAAACTGAATCCGATAATGTAAATTGATGAATTGAAACATATTGCAATTGAACTGTTTCATTGACGCAACGATGGTCCTTTAACGGGTTAACCATTTTGCACTGGATACTTCAAATCACTGTACTTTATGTATTTTACTTGGTAATACATTTCAATAAATTGTCGTTAAAAAATTTTACGACAATCTTATCTAATTATCTAGAACGTTTGACGATTTCACATACTGACGTTTATAACTGACGTTTTCAGACTATTCTAAGGCTCGTATTAACACTTTTCCCGTAAATACGCTTGACAACGTCAATAATTAACAAGAGCTAATTTTTGTTAAATTATAGTTGCTATCCTAAAACGTTTGACTCGTACTTTTGATAATAGGAAATTATTCACAGAGAAAGAATTCTCACAAATTACTTGCAAATAATAGCAATTAATCATCTTTGTCAGAAACTAGTTTCCCTTACTAGAACGAATTACCATGAAACTTTCATTTATTTTCACGCTAGATCTATCTGGCGATCGAGAATGTCATCGTTTTTAACAGATTTCGCTAAAAATTCCTTGAAAAGGGGATGAAAGAGGGATAAGTTAGAATTGCACGATGCAACGATCCCCGTTGAAATAAACGAGTCGCGGTTTCCCGTAAAACCGACCGAGTTTTATTAATAGAAGGGCGGAGGGACAGGTGGGCGGTCGGTTTCGCGCTGATATTGCGAGGACGCAACTTTTTCACCGTCGCGACGTCGCGTCGATCGACGGCGCAGCGTTTGGGGCGTTGGGTACCGTTTGATTTGCAGCGCGCGCGTCTATTTTCGCGGCCGGCACGAAATTAACTCGGTCGTCGACGGACCAGCGACACGCGTGTCACAAACAACGAGAGAATTAAATCCTATCGACTGCTAATTGCAAAAGCAAAGAAGCTCCGCTGCAATTCTCGCTACCGGATTACTTTTAACCGCCGTTTGCCTCGTTGAAACTTCCCAGTAATATAAATTTAGTTTGCTTTCTTGACCATCGATAATTTTAAATTTGATTTTTTCCTCCAACTTTTCGCTTTTAACGCGTTAGGTAAATTTCGTGTCTTGTCTCCTATTTCGGCACAGTACGTTGTCATATGCAACTAATAAGTGAATGAAATTGTTCAGATGCTTTATGAAACATTTAGTATCTAATTTATAGTGCGTTCCTGACGTTGAAAGTATACTGCAAATTTGATGAACGTGACTTCTTTTATCTAAATACTTCAGCTATCGTCTATCTCTCGCGTTCGATAGATCCTCTGATTCAACGTAATAAAATTTAAATTTGCGAATATTCATTGTAATCCTCCTAAGATTAAATAAAAGACGAGTACCTCCTCCTAAGATTAAATAAAAGACGAGTACCGGAAGTACGGTTTCGATTGATAGCGTATAGACTTTTAAGATTACTTTAATATAGAACACGAAAGTTTATCATGTTTTTTCCTGTGCTCTTCGAATGTACATACGATATGATTTATTTTGAAAAGAATCGAAAAAGCATGTAGAAAGATAGGAGATCTCTAAAGAAAAGATTATTACATCTAAAAGATCTGTAATTGTATTCACTCAATTCTTGAACATTTATCTTTTTTTTATCAAATAAACAACGTGAACATTTGGACTTGACTTAGATACTGGTATCTTTCTTGACAATTGATTCAGCAGTTGCTGTAATTCAACAACAGTTTCTGAAAATATCGACGATAAATAAGTATTAAAAGTATTGGCGAAACTAAGAAATGTCATATCGTCGCTTAGATAGCACAGCAGCTACGATATGTAGCTTCCACGGCTTCATATCCACTGATATTAGCGAAACGTTTGGGATAAAATTCCTTGCAAACACATCTTACACCTCGAAAACTTTGAACAGTCACGACATTCAAGAATTTCATAACAAAAAGCGGTGGGTGTTTTGTGGCCTGCGTTTGACGCTGGTGGTGAATTCTGAGAAGGTTATCCTACGCGAAAAATTCAATTTCCTCCGGTGTATTGTACGCGGTCGGTCCCGCGATTCTTTTTCATAGGACATAGTAGACGAGATTCGTAGCTTCCTCTGACAATTCTATGGTTCGACGATTAAAGGCTAATCGTTTAATCCTATGTACCTTGGATTCGTCGCGTTCATTGACTCTCTCTACCGCATCGCCTCGAATCTGTCGACTGCATTGATACTCATCCCTTTTCGTGTTGCTTCTAACGATTTAGGCTCGATTTAAACGACTTCTTCTCGCGCGATATCGAGTACAGGATATTAACTTACAAACTAGATCGTCTTGCACAATAATTTCCCAATTAATAATATTGGTAAATGTTTATCGTTATTGAAATCGTATTTATTGGGAGAGAAAGAATAGGTTTTGTGTTCAAAAGTTCAAAAGTTTATTATTGGAAATATTAACTATGAATTTATAACATGTTTGAGAAGCAGCGTCTATGTACTTGATTTTTAATTGATTTTTGTTGATTCACTTAAATTGTTGGAAAGGCCTGTGGAAGCTGTTTCCTATTGCAACAGCCCCTTTGATTGACAATATGACTATCGTGCATGGATACATACTGTATATTTAATATATCCAATTTAACTGGAAGAATGTACAAGATATAAAAATGTTTGAGATGGTAGTTGAGAAAGGGCACAGATCATGCTGACATTTATTCGACCCAGCGCAGACTCTGAAAAAACCCTGTGAAGGTCACGTTCTAGAGATCTGACCGTGCGTCAATTTTTATCGTTCGTCAGCCTGTTCGTGTGTATTTCCCCATGTAATCCATCGTCCTCTTATAACACAAGTAAAATAATTTCCCCGCAAAAATCGCTACTCTTTACCAACACATAACTACGTCTCAAAGCACCTATCGTGAAATCAATTGCTTAAACAACTGCTCGCACCAAAATTACGCGGCTCCTCTCATTCGACGTCGTCGGTGTACGCGTGCTTTCCCCCATCGAAAAACGGTCGACAGATGCGTGGTGGCTTCTCGCAGACGGCGTGCTCGCACATGCGGCGTATCCGGAAACTACGTGGTAGGAGGGAATGAAATCGAAGGGTTGGTAGCAAGGACAGAGACGCAGGACGAAGACGCTGAGATAGACGTTCGTGACGCGCAAAGTGAGAAAGGGCGGTCCTGGTTGAGGTGGGAGTAAGGTAGCGTGTGTAGCGACTGCAGCTCGTGGAGGTAACTCGGATGCAGATAGCGTGTAACCAGAAAAGGTAAAGCGGACGAGGGAAAAAGCGAGCAAGGGGTTGAAGGCGAGCCGAAACGAGACACCGATAACCGGTGAAACCGTGTGGAGGATGCGGTGAAGAAGGGGGCTGTGTGGGGGAGGGAGCGGAGAAAAGAGAGACGGAATCGAATCGCGGGTGGAGCAAGGGGAAGTAATAAGGGGTTAAAAAGGGAGCCCAGAGGGGGTTGAGACGCGAGGGCAGGTTTTGGTGACGGAGACGCAACGAGTATATATCTGTGGCGAGGCTTGGATAACGCGTACAGAGGGGGTTAAAAACGAACGAGGAGAGATACGAGAGGAGGAACTGAGCTAGTGGTGCGGGCAGAGAGGCAGGCAGGGAGGTAGTATGCAACGAAAGAGAGACAGAATGAGGCGTCGAAGGACGAAAAGAGACGGGTCGAGTTAAGAGGAGACAGAAGGCTTCGCCGCGACAAGAACGAGAGAGGAAATAGCAGACCGAGAGAGAAATACGTTGGTATACATGCTGGAACTTCCGAAGTTATTCGCAACAGGCAGCTTGCTAGTCTGCCTGGTGAAATTCTACGTGCCACTACCGCTGACTTCGTTCCTTTCTCTCTTCTATCCACTCTGGTCTCTCCCCTCTGTACTTCATCGCCACCTCCAACGATTCCACCGCTCTCACCCTCCATCGTCCTCCATCGGCCTTCTACATCACCGACGACCTCCTTCCATATTTCCTGCGTCTCATCGTCCCTGTTTTAATAGCTAGCAGAACTTACTGTCGCAGTCTGCGACCGCCACCGTCTATAAATGCGCATGGAACGAGGAATGCGATTCCCGTTTTACGAATTGCCTACCAGGCGCATCGCGATCCACGGTTTCGTCCGAGGCGCACTCCTAGCTTTAATTATTACGCAACACGGAAAAGCGCCGCGTGAGCCTCATCGTTCACCTGAAAATCGCTTTCATTGCGATAGTCTACTGTTTCTACGAACTGTTTGTAGTTCTCTCTTGAATTTGCTAAGTCGTCGATTTCGATGATCTCTCTCCCTTGTAACGTAATCTTGAGATTACGGAGGATCATTATCGAATCTCTTCCGTAAGACGTATGCAGCTTGAAATCTTGTTTAACGTTATTAGAAATCAAAATGATACTTTGTACGCATACTTCATTAAATGTCATTCGTATCGAAGTATAATGTACAAATCTAAATAGACCCGCAGTCCAAAGTATCGTTCAATAATCTAATTGATAATCTTGCCATATCGTGGCTCAAGTTATATTAGCCTAGGTGATTAAATTTATCCTTAGGTGCCAATAATAATTTTCGTCGAATTTATGTGTCGGAGATGAAAGGACATCGGGGCGTCTTCTTTTTGGAATATTGGGAAAACTCCCAATACCTTAATCTACACCTTTACTTAAGTACACTTAGCTACACTTAAATAATAAAACTAAGAAATAGTTGTGCTCAAGGTTTAGGACAATATGTTTGGGCTCGAAGTGGCATAACGGGCCACTGAATGTAGCCCGGGTTAAGGGAGGGACGTGTATCTAACAGAAGTATGGAACAATTATATAGCTCTCCATAAGAACAAAGATTGACCCGAGAATCAGGGAGAGGGCTTATATAAGGGCAGTTCCACTTGGACATAGATAGTCTATTCCGAGCAGTCCTACTTGCACTTTGAGTGACATCAGGATCGTGTATCATATCGTATTCGTCGTCCCGTTGGCCGTGGATTCATTATCGAATCTGAAGCCACCGTGATTCGTGTCTAATCGCCGCGATTACTCGATAACATTGTAATACTTACGATTGTGATAGTAAACATTACTCCTATTGTGACAACCATGGCTAACCCTAGCGTAAGTTCGTTAAACGCCCCTAACCCTATTGACGTCAACCCGACACATATCAGGTGCGTAAATATAAAACTAGAATTTTTGTATAGAAAATACACGTTTATGGTTAAACGAAAAATGTATGAAAATGATTAAAAATATTTTATTCGAAGTATTGCCCATCGCGAGCTATACATTTTTCCTACCTGTCTGGCAATTGGTGGATGCCACGCCCAAAAAAACTGTCGGTCTTTTGAGGCAAACCAGTCATCGAGCCATTTTCGTACATTTTCGTAAGAAGTGAAGTGCCTATCATAAAGTGCGTATCCTATCGATGCAAATAAATAGTAATCGGACGGAGCCAAGCCGCGTGTGAAAGTATTTTCCAATTGAACGCTTCAATCGTTTCCTTGACCGGTTTTGCTGTATGTGATGGTGCATTATCATGAAGCAAAATTACTTTGTGTTGCCTTGTTTGATATTCTGGTCGTTTTTCACGCAAAGCTTGATTCAAATCGATCATTTGTTGTCGGTAGCGCTCAGTATTAACGGTTTCGCCAGGTTTTAACAGCTCATAATAGATCACACCCTTCTGGTCCCACCAAACACAGAGCATTGTCTTCCGTCCATAGCGATTTGGTCTTGTAGTCGATGTCGGTGGTTCGCCTGGAGCTACCCATGTTCTTTTACGTTTAGGATTCTCAAAATATATCCACTTTTCATCGCCAGTCACAATTCGGTAGAGATATGACTTTCTTTTGTATCTGGCGAGCAGCATTTCGCAAGCGGTTTTTCGGTTTTCCTGCTGTCTTTCATTCGGTTCAGGTGGAACCGATTTTCCCACCTTCTGGATCTTTCCCATGGCTTTCAAACGTATGGAGACGGCTTGTCGTGTCACGTTTAATTGATCAGCGAGTTGTTGTTGCGTTTGAGCGTCATCCTCATTCAACGATGCTTGCAATTCGCTGTCTTGAAACTTTTTCGGTGGTCTTCAACGTTCTTCGTTCCTCGCGTCAAAATTGCTACTTCTGAAATTTTTAAACCACTCAAAACACTGTGATTTACCAAGAGCATGCTCACCGTGCAAGCTTCGACGAGCATTCGATGCGATTCTACAGCAGTTTTCTTCAAATGGTAACAGAAAATCAATGCTGTCCGCAAATCGTAGTTTCCAGGCACAAAATTTGACATGTTCAACGCTATTACAAACTATGCTGTTGTGTGAAACTTGTATTGTTCCGAGTCGAAAATGTTTGTGAGAGGTCAACAAAGATTTTTGGCATCGATGACGCAGTTTAGTGATAACTACGTTATCAGCTAGGACCATCTATAGGCAAATTCCGGTTTCATACTTACAGACGTGATATATCCACCCTGAACACTCTAAAGATTAAACGGCTCGAACCATAATCATTCTTAAAAACTACAATAAAAAGTTTCTGTAAATCCGCGAAATCACCGTTTCCCTGAGTCGGTGACACGATGCTAGTCCGCTCTCCAACCTGTTTCCGACTCGGTTCCCAACCGTTCGGATTCAGTAATTAGGTAAACTGCGCTCTAAGCGGTTCGTTTGCTTACGTGCTCCTCGCCGTTTACCCGGCTTAATTAATTCTCGCAATGGTGGCACTCTTTGCGGCCGAGATTCATCGAGCGTGTTCCAGGCAGGCAGGAGCACGTGCCGTCGCCAGAGCGGACTGATAGAGACTGGCAGATGAGCTAATGGATAATAGGCGAACACCGACGAACGATTGTTCGCTGGAGCGATCCGAATGGGCGCCTCGTGCCTCTCTTCACGTATACTCGTGCACTTGAATCGCGTTCTACCTCTTTTTAAAATCCTCTCGTCTCGTTCCCGGTAAATGTCTAGCGACGCTTCAATTATCGAGACAATGGACACGCGTGACTCTCTCTTTCTCTCTCTATCTGCCTATCTTCGGAGCCTCGTCCTCCGAACAATGTGGCGTGTCCATTCTGCGTGAATTCCGAGAGAGAATCGATCGGAGGCCCGAGACGAATCTGGTTCGAACGGCCCTGCGATAGAAAATAGATCGTATCCCAGCGATTCGTCGAGAAGACCAAACGTTTAAATCCCAACGAAACCGGATAACCGGATTTCCCGTACGAATAAAATATTCCATTGAACGGCAGCCAGCAAGAGAGAAGGGATCCGAAGAGATTCGCGAGAAATTCCGGTCTCTTTTTCGTTGCCAATTACACGGGGCCGTCGTCAAAGCGTTTAATTCGATGAAAGGACGACCTCGTAATAATGTCATGGACTTTTCTTTTTCATTTTCCCCCGGAAATGATTCGCGCCAGTTCCCAAAGGAGCCGGATATGTCGCTCCCTTTTCGTAACGCGACTACGTCGCCACTGTGTTGTTGGTTCGCTGTTCTCGCGCGTACACGCGGCTGGCCTGTTCCTCGTTGCAAACTCGCGGCGGATCACACGAGGTTAAAGAAGGTCTGCCTCCCCGGGTTCAGGCAAACAGGTTCTGCTCCTTTTCCGCAATGACGGGGCCGCGTTAACGCGCTGACAAATGGAAATGGATTCCAACCGCGAGTACCGTTTTCCTTCTCGCCTTGCCATCAGCTTCCGACACAATGACTGCTGTTCAAGAACTAGCTCGGCAATGTATCTATGTCCTTGTATCCTCTGTTTTACAATCTCTTTCACTCACTTCAAACGAACTACGTAGACATTCTTAGCACGCATTCTGTCACGTTCGCTCTAAACCTTGAATGGTCATGAACTCTTCTTCCCGATCCATAAACTCGGTCCAACCATGTATCTCTTACTCGAAGTTCAGTTTCTCGTAATAAAATTCCTCTTTGTACAATATCGTACAGCAATTTTAGATGAATTTTAAACGAACTCCCGCAGGTTGAATACAATTGTCTAAACGCGAACGTATCTATATGATATTACATTGTCCAAGATAAATTTTGATTTGCGATATCTAGAAAACTCGACAACGTTTCTTGCACCGATGTATTCAGGAAACTCTCCTCTGTCTGCTAGAATTAAATTGGACTTTGTAGCGTGTTTGATTTTCATCGAAACATCTCGTTTTTGATCGAAGTCGTGCGTTATTATGGAAACTAGCTATACGAATAGCTTGTACCCACCAAAATTCCTATAAACAAAGCTTTAAATTTATATTGTCACAAAATGTTCAATTTAATTTCTACAGGCATATATAGTACATATATATATATGCCTTGACTCGCTACCTGGAGCAATTTAAAGCAGCTCGTCCCGATCCTCAGACTATCATATCGTCCCGACACGCGGAACATTCCCAAGAAGAAGTAAAAGAAGGAGAAGAAGAAGAAGAAGAGAAGAAATCTGCGGAGAATAAGATCGTTGAACTTTGCTAAACGCCAGTTTGTACCTCCCTGGTTCTTTCGCGCTCCGATAGAAGATAAAGCGGCTGTCGTTTCCCGAGGGGGGAGGCGAAGAATCCGTCGAAGGTAACGAACGGCATGGCGTCGAAATTGAAAGGGTTCCCACGAGGTCGCAATCCACGATCGTTAAACCGTGTGTTCGTTCGCCGATTTTGCCACTTTATTCTCCTTTGCTATTCCACCATTTCCAACCCGTAGCTTTCGAGGCTCGTTGTAGTTTCAAAGTCAATCAAAACTTCTAACTGAATCTCGTTTAATAAATCAATAAAATCCAAGGGTGAATGGAATTCCGGTTTGATCTCTCGATTCGACAATTTTCTACTATTCCGTGTGTTGCCTGTTGAGCGAAGGAAGAGAGGATGTGGCACGATAAAACGAAAAGGGTTTTTTCCCCCTTTTTTTCTTTTTGCTTTTTTTTTTCGCTAGACGAAAAATTCACGAGAGCAGAGAGAAGACTAAACCCGAGGTTAGGCACGGCTAGTCGGCCATATCCATAGGCATCGACGAGGACGCGCAGGACAGCGTGTTTAGGGTCGATGAACCTTCGTACATCCGCGTTCGGTGCTTCGCGTATACTTTCCCTCTTTATCTCGCAGACCGTGTCTTCTCTCTTTTCTCGTTGCCTCCCCATAGCTACTCTTCTCGCTGCTTTCCATTCCCCCCCTGTTCGCTGCACTTTACCCGTTCTTAGAGTGGCGTCGCCGCCTCTCGCGTGCCTCGCCGATCGAGGGTGAAAGGACCCTCTTCTTTATTTTTCTCCTTCTTTACGCTCGCTGATGCGCGTTTACGATGCTTGACGACGCACTGCTATTGTCGTTCACCGATTCACCGGTTAAATTAGAATGTTGCTACCTTTGGTTACGTACATTGGTATGCAAGTGTCAAACTTCTCGTTCCACGTACATCATGTACGCTGCAATCTACAAGTACGATTCTAAAGTTACTACAGTAATTTTGGGATTTTGCTGCGCATTGTATAAAGCGAGGTATTGTGATCTCACGTCTTTTGTTGTTTCGATACTTTCAATGCATCTGTAGAAATACATCAAACTTTTATCCATTCTATTTTTTAATGTATAGCATTTCATGTTTTTTACTTTCTCAATTATATTTATAGTTATATTATATTAATTATCTCATATGGGTAACAGTATTTCCATCGCTATGAAACGAAATATTCGTCGTTTATAACAAGAATAATCCAGCGTGCACTAAAACGAAAGTTATAGAAAGTACACGGATATCGGGCTATAAAAATCTACGAATTTTACCTCGTCTTTCGAATATTGCTGCAATTTGTAACATCGTGTAATAGAATATTCTCCGCTTCATACAATGATATGATGTCGTACATTGCATTAGATCGTATAATGGTATGTGTACCACATAATCGAATACTGTACCGATCGGATGTTAATGGAAGTCAAAAGCGAAAGTGTGAGCAGGGAAAGCAAGAAACACGCGGGCTGTTGAGTGACAAAGAAGCCAACGGTGGAGAGGCGAAGTGAAACAGCGGTTTCAGAGATCAATGAACGATTGTTTCCTACCTAAGCCTCTCGCGTCGTTCGTGTTCTACAGGTTGCACCGCGCGTCGGTGAACTCGGCACGCGTTTCTTCTCCGCGTCCGCGTTCTTTTTCTTGTCGATTCTAATCGAAAGTGCTTCGTTCGAAGAGAACCGGCTCGATTTGTTTTTTTTTCGCCTCTGTTTCCACTCTCGACGATTTCGTATAATACGCTGTCGCGATTAACGAGCCTTACTCGACGAATGAACGATTAACAATCAATTCTATTTAACGTCAGAAATATTAAAATTTCTTTTTCCTTAATTAAAACAGCGGTTAAAATGATTAAGCAGTCCGTCAATCTACGTACACAATATTTTATAGATCTGCAACGGTGTATTTCTGGGGATTTGAATAATTTCTTTGGGAAATGCGTGTGAAAGCTTGTTCTTCTTTTAAACAGCAATAACTGCAGTATAATCTGCCGCTATTCTAAATAAAACACTGAGATATATTTATTTTCTTTAAAAGTCAAAAACTTGGATAATTATATATGTTTATAAAAATAATGATCTTTGCACATTCGCTAATGGATGAAAATGACCCTATTGGATTTCTTTTCTGTATGATGCTTTTGATAAAGTCGTTAATTTCTTTGTTCTTTTATTTTGTGGAATTTTACTGAAAATCTTTGTTCATTCTTGTTACAGTGATTTGGAGCGGGACTTGAGTTTATCCGAGGACAGCGATGACGAGACAAGCAAGGTAATAATATCGTTAAATTATTGAATATCATAATATTCTATTTTGCGGGGTTATTATTGAATTTGTAGTATTTATATTAATTAATTCGTACTTGTAACAATTATTGGATTAAAGATTCGGTTAGAGAGAAACATGGGTGAAGATCGCGATTACAGCGATGTTATATAATTAATTGGTAATCGTTCCGTTTTTCTTCCACAGGAAACGTCATCGCGAACGACAAGGGGAAACAGAAGCCCAGACCTCACGGTCGAGTAAGTATCCCGTTTATCAATACGATCGCTAATTAATACTCCTGTTATACGGTCCCATTATCTCCATCCAAAATTAATGCGCCCACCTATTTATAGCTAATTATCAACTTATTTTATCATCCTACCATGGCGATATACAGGGGCTATATTATTTCTCATCTTGAATTTATTGCTCTCGCTATTTTTACCATATTATTATGTTCAACAACTCAGTCTATTAACGAACAGAACTTCGAATCTAAGTTATATTAAAGATAGAAAAAAAGCAATTTGAAACAACAAGTAATTTCAACTACTTTATTATTTTTTAGTCTAGAAATAACAATAATAAGTTTTAAGTTTAGAACTGACAGTAAATTTTATTTAGTCAGACACAAAGTTGAACGTTTCACGAATTTGTATTTATTAGAAAATTATTACAAATGTTCACAGTTTATCAACACCCCTAATACCAGCGATGACACCAGCCCCGCCACCCCTGGCACCCATGTCACCCATGGGTCCGTCACCGGTGGGTCCTCTCTCACCCACGAGGCAACTGAGTCCAATCAGACCTCCGTCACCGCCGAAGCAGTTGACTCCTGAGCAAGTGCTCTCACCTCCACCGGTGAGCCCGTTGCAATCGAAAGGTACTCCAAGCCCAACGACGCATCAAAGGCCACCCAGTCCTTCCGTTCAGGCTCCACAGAGTTCCGGTAGCGCCAGTTCAAGCTCTGATTCCGGCTCTGATTCCGGATCTGACAGCAGCGATGATTCTGAGGATGAAGCCAGCACACAACCCACCAAAGGCCCTTCCACTCCTCCATCGGTATCACCAAAGAATGAAAATTTGATCGAGGAACCGCCGCCTGCGATCGAGGAATCGAAACCGAGATGGAACCTCAGTTCGTTCTTCAATAAGACCAACATGTCTCACGGGGAACAGAATTCGGAAAACAAGCAAGCTCAGGTATAGTTTTCATCTGTAGTTGACATTTATGTTGGTGTTCTTTGGCCTCTTAACACGCATGATGGTTTCGTATTGTGAAAATGAGAATTCGCTGGAATGACGAACGAACGAGGATCGAGCGGATGACGAATGTTCAACTTAGAGCAGAATTTCTCAATCTTTGTTCAATTCGATCTTTTTTTTCTCAATGAAATAAATTTCGTCTTATTAACCGGGTATAATCACAGAGTTAAGAGTCAACAAAGATAAGTCAATCTCAATTAGGTTGGTCTTAGTCCTTGCGCTTGTATCTGTAACGATATCTTTAGCAGACTTTATCTTTGGTAGACACCAGACACTTACAAAACAGGGGATTTTTCAATAAAGAAAGTATATTTCTAGTTGATTAGCTACCAAGTGATGAGATAACTCGTTTTTGCATGTTGATATAAAGGCAATACATTTATTTGTGGCTGTTCGGCCGTTCGCGGAGAGACGCGACCGCGAGGAAGCGCGTCAACGAGAGTCGTAAATTCCCGTTACGATTATGCAATCGACGCTACGAAATGATCGATCCCCTATTTCGGTTAGGATAATAGAGGTGGTTGAATTGAGTATACACTAAGTTAACAGGTTACAATTTGCAATTTATTCCAACAATTTGTAGACACAGATAGTTACGCTCGGTGCGTATAGATATAAGTTAACTGGCGATTGAACTAAGGGTAGAATCCGATCAAGAGATATGACTGAACTAAAGATAGAAAATCAGTCTGGAGGTGTTGACTGATCTAAAGATATAAAACCAGTGGAGTTCGGCGACGATGCTGTGGCGGAGGAAAGCTAGTGACGGATGTATCCAGCGCCATCAGATTTGTTCATGACAATTTTGGCTAGGAAAGTGAGGGAAATGGGTCATTACTTCTGATTGGATAAGAAGAAGGTTGATGGATAAGGAAGGGTCTTAGCCATCCCCGAGATAAAGTTGCTACCGAACGTGAGGAAACCCAACTTTCTCGTATCTTCCCCAAATAGACAATAAATTTAAGGAACACTTGAAATAAAAGATACTTGTTTGGTTTGAAAAACTCTAACTATGACAATGCCAAGATTTATGGCGAGTTCTTAAGATTATTGAGGGTAACAGTCCTCCAAAAGTACTTCACCACCTCCAGAGTAAGAAACCCAAAATCTGTAGACTGTAGAGTTTAGAGTATCGATTGAGAGTAGTGTGTTAGGTGGAAATTTGGCTCCACGTGGCAGAAATGTGTGTTGTATATGTTATTTTCCTAAAAGTTCGGTATTATTGAGAACTCGAAGAGTTCTGTAAAAATTGTTGAAGAGGTGAGAGAGTTGTACGAGTTCAGTGAGAGTTCTTGGAAATTGGAGAGTTATCCTGAGAGTTATAGGTATTGCTGCTTGATTTTTATTTCATTGTGAAATCTAGTCTCATCCGTTACAATATTTTTACTATAGTTGGGCTATTTTTAACTTAGTTGATTTCTTTAATTAATGATCTTTACATCGATTCGAGCTACGACATCCTATACCAAAATATGGAAATATGTAAAATATGCATCTAACGACAGCTATCTATCCTCATTTTTATCCTCATTTCCATTATAAAAACGTTTAATCATTTCCACTAGTAAAGCGAAAAAGATGTGCCTGTTAAGAGGTTAAGTGTTTCATGTTTAATTGATATAATTCACAGTGGTTGGTGTTTGGGTGTGTGCGTTAAAACATAATCATAAACTTATATGATACTTGCAAGTTCATAATACATGGAAATACGAAGCATAATCATCTTCTGAAACTTTAACCGAGTTCAGCGTAGTACCTCATCAAACTTTGTCCAACTTCGAGTCCCGCTGTGGTCTTCAATGGACATTCGTAACAGACTGGCTCGTTTTTTGAGTCAGGGCATTCCATCTAAATATATTTTTGCCCACTGGTATCAGGACAGTTACATTAGAGAATTACTTTTTACAGGATTGCAATAGGCGAGAAGGTTCTCCGGCGGCAACGACGGACGCTAGAACGCACAGGGAAAAGGCAGCTCATGATTGGCAGCTCGACGAGGCCCTGAAAAGCACTCGTAACGCCACAATGATCAGTGTGCTGGACAGTGACAGTGATCGTCCCTCGGATCAAGAGAAAAATCAGCCAGTGGAGGAAAATCAGCCAGAAAAACCAAAAGTGGCGGACACCAGGAAACCAGGTCGACCTCCGGGTCGTCCCAGAAAGCTTACCAACAAGAATACGAAAGGTGGTCATCGGACGCCAGAAGAAAATCTGAAAAATGGTAAACCTCGTAACAGAACGAGAGGAGTGGGTAGCCCCAAGAAGAAGGCGCCTCTTTCGAAACCCACCATAACGACCAGCGATGATGGAAGCGATGACAGATCACAGGGAGCTTCTAGCGACTCGGATAGCGATCGACCGACCAGGGTGTCACCCGTAGTAGTCCCAATAAACGAAAAGAGATCCAAGTTGAGTGCATCTTCCAGCGAAGATGAACGCCCGCCAAATAGAAAAAACAACAGTGCCTCCGATGATGATAATACACGCTGGAGAAGAATGCCTATCAAAAGGAGTAAACTGGCAGATTCGCCGAAGAAGCAAGAGAAGAGAAAGAGTCCCGCGAAGGCGAAACCTAGAAGGTCCAACTCACGGGTGACCAATGTTGGCGGGTCTGATTCTGATAGCGAGTCTGAGTTGTCCGTGAGAAATCGTATTCAGGTTGCCAGGTAAGTGTCTTATATATTAAGGAACAGGATCTTCTTGCACAATTGAAGGGGTGGTAAATTATTGTGCAAGAGGGCTTGTACGATAAAATTGAATTAAGTAAAAAGATTTAATGAATTTGATTTATTGTGAATATAGAGTACCTCCAAGGCCAAGGGCACCACCGACTAGAGCTACTTCTCCAGAAAATTCAGATAGCGATAACAGCCCAGGTCCGAAGTTACAGGAAGAGGACGCGGGTAACGTACAGGACAAGAAGAAGAGCGACACTCTTCGGAAAGTATTTTCATCTTCTATGGGAGGAGGAAAGGTCGGAGGTAAAGGAGGGAAAGGCGGTAAAGGCGGAGGAAAATGTGGCATCTACGTGGAGGAATACACCTCTGCGAATACACCGACAGGAGGAGACAGTCCGTACAAGAGACCGTCGTCACGGGCATCCAGTTTGATTCAGTCTTTCCCACCGCTCACCTACGTGAATGGTGTGCCAAGTTTGCCCTGCAGGATCGACCTGAGCAAACTTCCGCATATATCCCAGTTGTCGAGGGGTCAAGAGTTGAGACAACGCACGGAACTTCCGGACACGAGGCCGT
>NT_176882.1:2019586-2022534 GCF_000188095.3 Bombus impatiens | reverse complement strand
TCGAGACAAGCCTCGACGCTGACTTTACAAGCCCCTCGACCGCCTACGCCGGAGGAAGGGGAGATTGTCGATACGCCACCGCCTCAACAACTAGCCTCCGACACGAGGATTCACGGTGACGTATTGTTGGTCGACGGTGACCTTAAGAATCGCGCTGTGATCAAGGGCGAACTCATATCGGACACGAAGAGTAATTGCGGCATCGGTTTCGGGGCTGGTGTCGTCTGTGCAGGTGCTAGTGGATGTGGTAGTGGTGCGGGTAGCCTGCCCAAGAGGAAACGTAGCCCGAGTTGTAGTTCAGTGTCCAGTTTCGGTACTGTGTGTTCCGCGGAGACTAAAACGAAAGAGTCGGGAGAGCACAAAGAGCGGAGGAAGAGAAAGAGGAAACATTCTGATGCCGGATCAGTTACACCTAGGCCATCTTCAAGTCAGGTACTAAATAAATGACATTTTTCATTTCCCATTTCGTTTAATAACGTTCAAGTTTGTTGAACGATGACATTTTTGTTGAACAGCAAAGTGAAATACAACCAACCAACCACGAACGGGAAGAGAAACTTGACACCAGTTTATTACCGCCACCACCTCCGCCTCAACGAGTGTATTATTCCTACTTTAATCCTCAGAATGAAGTTTTGGAGGATCAGGATAGGTGGTAAGTGAATGTTACATTGCCTCGGTTGAAACCACGTGCGCTAAACTTGTGCCGATAGTATGGACACCTGAATTGACTTCGTATGTTCACGTGCTAGTAGGGACCAGAATCAGTACCTGATGGAAGCGAAGCGGCTAAAGCATAGCGCTGACAAGGAATGCGAACTCACGGCGCAGGGTATGCTTTATCTAGAAGCCGTTCTCTGTTTCCTGCTCACTGGAAATGCCATGGAGGCGGATTCTCTCACGGAGAGGGCATCGTTCACCATGTACAAGGATACACTTAGTCTCATCAAGTGAGTACATCTCAAAATTACCCTTGAACTAGAACGAAGAGTATCTCCTAATTAAAGTTATTTCCGATTTCCACTTGCTCTACTTAGATACATCTCCTCTAAGTTCAAGAGCCAACAGAGCAACTCGACAGAGAGTAATATACATAACAAGCTGGTCATTCTAAGGTGAGCACGCACTTTGAGCTTTTTCCGCCTATCGTGATTGTACGAGCGTGTTTCAAAACATTGTTGTGTCTCGTTTGTTTTAGTCTCTTTTGTCAATCCCTCATATATTTGAAGCTGTACAGAATGCGCAAATACGAAATCAAAGAGACCCAAAGAATTCTCAATGAGTACCATCAAAAGGTACGTGTGCCGGACTCGAACGCTTCATCATAAAATAACAAGTTATTCGACTATGTAATAAAACTTTACTATCTTATCTTTAGGCTGCTCAGGCAACACCGGTACAAGCAGAAGGACAAGGGACGCCATCTTTATCCCCAACACCATCACCAGCTGGTTCTGTGGGCTCTGTTGGTAGTCAGAGTTCCGGATATAGCAGCGGTGAACTAGCAAATCGGGGAGCTGCTTCGGGTCAACCGCAGGCAGCTCCGTCGTACGTTAGTGTTCCATATATTATTTATAACGCTATGAATAAGCAAAATTACCAATTTAACCTGCTACTGAACTGTCTCGAACTGTGGGACCAGGCAAACGCTTTGGTAACAGATATGAATAGAGGTGAGTTTCGAGCATTCGATCATTCATATACATATTTCCGTATTCGAGGGATATATAGCTAAAGTGTCTGTATTGTCGTTTTGTACTTGCAGATTTCTTCATCGAGCTGGATGAAAGATTGGGACCCCTCACATTGAAAAGTTCATTGCGTGATCTGGTGCGCTACGTTCAAGCCGGTATAAAGAAGCTTCGAGATCTCTGACCACAGTGGCATAGCCCCAGACCGCCCACCCCTAATTATATTACTTCTCTCCCACAAAACATGGCCACGTACCCAACGATGTACACGTAAAGATATATAAAACGATCTTTGTGGACTTGGAAGACGTACGGAAGATCGACAATCGTGTGATTATAGTAACGTAACGCGCGTTGAGAAAATTGTCGAGCAAGAAAAAAAGCAAAACAGCGGGAGACGTCGAGTATATTCTCAATGATCAAGGACTATTCTGGTGGGGAGCAAGAATTGAAGGTGGTCTGGGGAGCAACGAAGAGACCGTTGTATTCGATATAATTATATTCGAAAGCTCTAATCACTATGTTTCTTCGTTCGGGGGTTCGTAAATGGGCGCCCTGGCATTTTTTAAAACTCCTAGCACCAATTTTATAGTCAATTCAGAGTTATTCGTCTAACAGTGAAAGAAATTAAAAGAAGAAGGATCAATATGGATCCGTGATCGGTCATAGAGGGAGCCCTTGTATCCTGTGTATAGCACGCGTTACTTATTTTCGAGATGAGAATGGACTGGCAATGTAAACTCGGAGGAGAAAGCGATCGAAACGAAGCAATAGAGGAAACATACGTTCGAAAAAAACGAAGAAAGAAACGAGGGCGAAATACTGGTCCTTATTTTTTTCGGAATAAATCATTTTTGTAAGTTAACAAATGGGGGCGACAAACACAAGGAAAAGAAGCAAATGAACTGCGAAGGAAGGAAATGACGGAGAAGGAATAAGAAGTGCCACAGAAGCGCCCGTGTGTTCTCGCTTTACGGTGCGCCGCAGCCGACGTTACCTGAAGCATGAGTTTCGTCCTGGCGATTCGAATGCGACGAATACACAAGTATATATATATATATATATATATAAGTATATATATATATATATATATGCATATAGTTTATTACCTATATAAATATATAAATAATTATAAATATATAGATACGAATATATTTAATGAAAAGAGAACCAGTGCGTCATGCACGCCGTCGCTCCCTTTTTAGTAAATAAAAAGGAAACAAAAACAAAAGAATATGGCGGTCGTGAGATTCGTGA
>NT_176882.1:1951657-2019523 GCF_000188095.3 Bombus impatiens | reverse complement strand
TTAGGTGAGATAGAAGAAAAGAAAAGAAAATGGAGGAGAGACAGAGACAGGACAATTTAGTGTAATGATGCATTTCTCTTCGGTGGAAATGCACCGCGAGCAACAAGATCAACAGATTGATCCAAAACCGATACAACACTACTACTATTATGATGTCTAACGTCTTTGAACGAGAGACATGACTCTTTTTTGTAGATAGGTTACGAAGGAGAAAAAGTAATCTAGATTAGATAATTAATACGCAACAAGGAAAAACAAAGTTAAACGGTAACAGAAAAAAAAACAAAACAACCAATACATATTATTTACATTACTTAGAATTAACCGGGGAATAAGTAGAGGTTCTAGTGATGAGATGAAAAAAAAGAATATTCAGATAATGATATATAGTGCATACACTACATTATAAATAGTGTGATTATAAAGGAAGAAAAAAATGAAATGACAGAAACAAAGAAAGCGAGAACAGACACCAAACGAAAAAATAGCGCGTAACTCTCATTACACGAGTCGTAAGAAGAAGAAAACAACAAAAGATAAAAAATATACCAAGCGTAATGGATAAGTAAGTTGCTCATGTGTATATTTTTGTAAATAGGTATTTGCGAGTGCCGCCGCCTTGAGGGTGACCTGTCGACGTTTAAAACGGACGCGACAGGCCGGCCCGCCCCAATTTTTGCTACCACAAATGTTATCGAAAATCAAGAAATTTCTGGTAAAAAGAAAAGATAAAAATATTAAAATACACATACACAAGATATTACATGTCCACCGAATTTGTCCTAGAAGTTTTTTCCGAAGTCCAATTCTTCAGAAATGATTGTATTATGTTAAATTTTTTTTTTGTACATATATACATTTTATTATCGCTCGTATTATTATTACTATTCTTTTATTGTTGTATCTTTTACGTTCGATTCAATTGACCACCCTTCATCCGCCTCTCGCGAATCGGTTATCGTATTTGTTCGATACGCTTCCTTTTCTTTTCGTTGTTCCGTCACCGACAAAATGAAACAAAAGAACGAAAAAAGAAAAAGAAGAAAAACCGTTATGTCGCAAGATACGCACGCAATTTAGTGTTTTTCCTATGTTTTCGCAGCTATGAGAATGTAGGCTTAAAAGTATACGAGGATCGAGTGTAAAAGGAAGAGAGAAGTGAAAAGATAAACGTTTTACCTTTCTCGATAAAACGGCGAATTCGATTTGATCAGACCATTGTAACGAGACGAGAGCAGGAAGAAAATAGCAAGTGGAAACGTGTTAGCAGTGAATTGCCTAGCGAGCGAGCATTCAACTGGGAGTTAATAAATCGTTCTTCGGACCAGGATCGTAACGAGCAATTTATCTCGACAATTAGTTAAAACATATCGAAATTGAATCGAATTAAATTCCAAAACTCCCGGGAGCCTTTCCGTTAGAGTTTCTAATAATAATACGGAACGTGAGAGATGTTGGACCAATCTATAATCCGTAGAGACGTTTGATCATAATGCGCTGTCGGTCAATTAATTGCTAACGCTTTCCTACGAGTAGGGTGCAAGTAAAAAGGAAAAATAAATGAACGAACGAATGAAAAGAAAGAAAAGAGGAACGAAAGAAGCAAACACGGCGGAAAAAATGCTGGAACCGTGACAAAGGGATCGAACACGAGTTGACGAGACTTAGGGGGGCCCATATAGAGTTACTTAGCGCGGTCCAATGGTTCACGGGATACAATTTTATACCTCGTGTGCGCGTGCACACGGACTGAAGGATAAAAGAAACTAAAAAAAGAGGTCTATTAAAAAAAAAAAGTTTTGATATTTTCGAGACACATATTTATAGTGGATACGTATAATATCAGGCCTTTCGCTCTCGTCAGCTCGTGCTGTGAAAACGTAAAGACGAATACGCGATACAATGCACACGTATATTAATATATACAGATGTGTAGGTCGAGAATTTTGAACGAAATTTGCAACACGTATAATTCGGCTGTTGTAATGAAATCGAACGTGTCCGCGCTTTTATCGAGAAATTAGTTGTATGCGAGGATGGATGTTCTGCAGGGTGCAACGTCTGTCGATCGGCGTAACGCGTCATTATTAATTAAAAATTCCTTTTTTTTTTTTTTTTAATTCCTTTTTAAGCGATTTTCTTTTAAAACTTTCTTGAAACACTAAGTTTTATTTCGTCGATCTGTTTTCGTGGTTTTCTCTTCTCTTATCGCAATATCGCGTTTTTTACGATTAGTTTTCTTCTGTATAAATCTTTCATATTCTTTGATTTGAAATATCTTTCTTTTTTTTATTATTTTATATTAAGATATGTTTAACGGTCGTCGCGCAGAGAAATGTTCGTTTTGGACAAGTTCTACGTTCCTACCGACCTCCAAAGATAAAAAGAAACCTAGCGAATGGTGCTGCTGTTTCGATATCGCCACGCTTAGGTATTCCTTTGACGGGTGGCTGAGATTATGCATCCGGAGTCTACGCGCGCTTCCGTGGTTCCGCTTTTTCTCCATCCATTCTCTTGTTTTGTTTCTTTTTTCTTCTTTTAGTTTCTTCTTTTTGAAACGATCAGTAACGATCGATTTATATATGGGGCTACGTGAACTTTGTCGCTACGGTTTAATGAAAGTTTATCGTCGCCTATATATATTATATTATATTATAGTATATTATATTATATTATATATTATATTATATATTATTATATATTATCATTATTATCTATATCTTTATTATTATATTATATTATATTATATTATATTATATTATTATTGATTTATATTGGTACTATTACCGTTATTAATTTTCGAGGTATTTATAGGAATGAATGGGGTATGAGAGTACGAGAGAAGGAGAGAAAGAGGTGCGTGTTTTGTGTGCGTGCGTGCGTGCGTGCGCGTACGAGAGAAGCTGGGTTTTGGGGGAGAAGAATAGAGAAAGAAAAAGAAAAGAGGAAACCGATTGAAACAACGTATGTCGCAATGACAACTGTATATTATACATACTACAGCAGCAGAAACGATTATTCGATAATTGAAAGATGATATGTCGAGCGTATAATAATATACATATGTATGATATACACATAATAATGTCGAAAATATTTCAGTTAATTAAAACTGTTTGATTCCTGTCTTCTTTACCCGCTACGCCGTAAAACTGTAATATATTTATATACATGTATACATACGAAACATACACACGGACATGGAAACGCGAGCGCGCGCGCGCGCACGCACACACACAGAACATACACGCACGCACGCACACAAATATACAACATTTACATACTCGTACAGGAGAAAATCCACTTACCACCATATATGTAAACATAGAGACATGCAATCATAATTATATTATTATATTAATAGTAATATACGATCATTATTTTACTATACTCTCGTATACGGTCGTATCGCGTGTAGTACCTAATTCGGATTCCGTAAACGCGTTGCTCCAATTTCACAGGAGAACTCTCTGGTCCTCCAGAAACGTTCGTGTTTGAGAAAATTCGCTCTCGTCCTTGAAATACCAGAGCGTAGAGGAAGATGCGGCTGTACAAGAGAAAACGAGAGAACATTTCAAATGTCGTTCGGATCCTCGTCTTTCGCGAGCCGTATTCCTATATTTGTACGATATACATTGACACGACACGGAGGATAGAGAGACGCGATGAGGGCGGGAGAGTTCGCGTTCACGGTGACGAGCAGCCGAACACTACTAAGTAGCAACGAGCAATGCACAAGCAATTTATTAATTAGTTAACATACCGCGTAGTACGATCGACGCGTGACAGGATGGACTCTTTGCACGATTCGAAGGGTAGTCTTTCAAAGTGAGCCGACGTTGCAATAATTCTTTCGAAAAAATAAAGAAAGAAAGGAAGTAACCTCCACTAACGTTCGCCTCTACTTTTCGAACGACGCTCTAGTGACTCTAGCGAACTCTAGTCTGTCTCGTTCTCCGAAGTAGACTCTACCCTTCACTCGTGAGGGTCCCGCTCGGCTGCCAGAGAAATTGAAATCGCGCGTCGATCGGTCACGTTTGATAGAGATCATCTCAAAGAGACGGCCAGACAGACGAGCAAACGAAACGAGCAAACAAGCAAGCAAGCGAATAGACAGAGAGAGAGAGAGAGAGAGAGAGAGAGAGAGAGAAAGAAAGAGAGAGAGACTCATAGGATCGAAAGGGAGAAGTGACGAACGAGAGCGTGAATGGGCACAGAAAAGAGAGGCCGTGAGAAAGAGAGAGTGTGTCTATGAGAGTGTATTATGCGAGAAAGGGATACAGAAAAGTGGAGAACGAAGCAATAAAGAGAGAAAGAGTGAGTGAGAGAGAGAGAGAGAGAGAGAGAGACATAGAATGGCAACCGCACCAAGGAGAGACCAAATTCGCTTAACGAAAGCTAATTACTTACTTGCTTTTTATTTATTTTAATTATTAAATATTGATTGATTGATCGATTAATTAATTATTGTATTTATTGGCGCGGAAGACTGAGAGACGGTGGGATTCGCGGAAAGAGAGAGAGAGAGAGAAAGAAAGAAAGAGAGAGAAAGAGAGAGAGAGAGAGAGAGAAAAGTTGATCGATCTAGCATAAGTACTCGATCCAAAACCACCCTCCCCAACCACGAAATACAAGAATGGACTGATCGACAGGCTTAATACGAGCAATGAAAGAAAAAAAAGAGCATTAACCATTGAAGAATCCTTTAGTTGTTACTTAAGCTAACTTAACCACTTAACCTTTACCGCTTTGATAGGAATGGAAATGAATTTGAAGAACAGGATCGGGGAGCAGTGAGACCGTGTTACGTGGGTGTGCGAATGCGTCGATCCGATCGTTCGATCTTTTGACCCGTACGGTTCGTGAACGTACGCAACATCGTTTTCCCGGTCTCGACGAACGACGTTCACGATTGTCAGGCGATCTGTGGGGAACTGCCACGCACAATTCCGCGATCGACCAGATTGGATTCTAACTTTCTCGTTTACCGATCGTAACATCTTTGTTAACATTTTGCACATAGCGAAAATTATAAGGTAGCGACGCAGTTGCAACGAAGCTCTCCAATTGCTTCGACCGCAAAGGTTCGATCGACAGAATCTTTCCGGGAACGAGAGAAAACGGAGGAGAAAATGCGACGTTAAGAAAGCATCGAAGGATAAGAAACAGAGAACAAGTTTGCTAGTAAATTTTGACAGAAAAATTGTACAGGTCGTCGTGTTCGCAGCATTCGGTCGGAGTTCGGGGAACGAATGCTGAGATCTATGGTCGATCGCGCGATTCCAGGGCAGAGGTCTTCTCTTTCTTTCCGCTTTGTTGGATCTTGTTCGAAGGAAAACGCGAAGATCGCGATTGCGAAGCGAAATAATATCGGTTTATGTCGGACAGATTCGCCTCGAGACCGATCTGATACGCGCTAACGAGCTACGGTTAGGGACGGGGGAGAAAGGAAAGGAATGAAAGGAAACGAGAATGAAACAGAACGGGGAAGAAGAAAGACCGTGACAATATATACATATATACATATATATACATATATATATCGATATATTTGCGAGATATTTTGCGAGCAGGGCTTTTTTATCTATTTTATAGTAACCTCAGCTTAAGCGGATTGAGAGGGAGGGAGAGAGTGAGATTGTTTTGCTAAACGAGAGAAACAAAAGAAAACGCAAACACGGCGATTCAAACGAGAGAATAAAGAATGGAGAGAAAAATAGGAGTGCAGAGACAATGAGAGGAGGAAAAATATAATTGCAACAAAATGGATAGGAGAGAAGGGGAGAGAGATATAATGCGCAGCTGACAAACGGTTTGTAAATTGCGTACATAAAAGATAGATAAATAACCGTTGACTAAAAGAAAAGTGATGACGGTTTTACTATGTCGTATACTCTACGTTTTGTTTGTTTTGCGCCTTTGGCTTGCATTACAATTAATTTGATTATTATAATAATAATGATAATTATTATTATTATGATTGACTATTGATTATTATTATTAGTTAATATCATCATCGCCGTCATTATCATTATATTCTTATTATCATTATTATTAATTTTATTACTAATTTTATTATTATAATTATAATTATAATTATAATTATAATTATAATTATTATTATTATTATTATTATTATTATTATTATTATTGCTATCATTGTGTATATGATATAAATTGTAAAAAGAAACATATAACATATTCATTTTACGGGGGATTTACGAGGTCCTTCGAATGAACAAATTGTTTAAAATAAACTGAAGAAATAAATACAATATTGACCAATTAATATCCATTCTTTGATATCCCTTCAAAGCCCTGAGTTATTATTATCGTTTGTTGTCGAAAACGAATTCGTGATTCTGCCATTCGAATACCTTGTTCGTCTTTGAAATTTTATGATAAACAGCGATCATTTTCGTTCTCACGAAAAAGAGTACCTGTTTGTTATCTTGAAAGTGCCGTCGCGTGAGTAAGATTATACTCAGAGGAGCTTTAAAAGTTGGCCTCGAATAATCCGCAACAGAGAAGGACGTTACAAACTACATTTAGCCATAAAAAATAGCTTTTCCATTGCGATTGAAAGCGCCGAAGATATTGAAGGTGATCAACACCCAGTCAAAGCACTCGTTTAACTTATTTAAGAATACCTCAAGCAGTGAATGGAGAAATGGGAATTTCTTTTCTCCTTTTCTTCTTCCGTGTCATTGTCAGTCGCCACGTTGTAAGGAGATCTTCGTGAAAAATGCCAGTGTCGAAGCACACCGTCCGAAAGTCACAATATAAAACGCAGAGTTTCCACTTGCTTCAGTTTCATCGCATCCTAACTTTTCTTCTCATCCTCTTTAGTCTTCTTGCACTCGCGCACGTATCTGGTCATCACCTTGTCTCCCACCGACGATCCTATTAATCCACTCGGCGACAAGTGCATCAGCACCGAGTTGAACGCGTCTCTCGATCAGATCGCACCGCGTACCTCGAGTACGAAGCATTTGTCCCGTGTTTCGAAAGGTGAAACTTCCAAGCCGAAAGCTATCCTCGATAACCTCGAAGACCTATCCGCAGCAGAAGTCACGTTCCTTTGCTTTTTCACATGATACGAATCCCAATGATCCGAGAGTACACACAGTACATCGTGAAAAATGGCGTTTTCATATTCGCACATATGCGTAGATGTTGACTGCAGCTGCCCTTAAAGTGTCCACGAATCTACAGAATCTACGGATATAACGCAAGAATCGGCGAAATCAACAAAGAAGATAAATTACTTTGAAACGTAATCGAAGATAACGTAAATAAAAGAAACGCCGCGATCGGACGAACCTTCCACGGAATGTGACATAAAATTATTTAACGCCACTCGTACGACTTTTAAACGGGCGCGTGCTTTTCCTAGATTTGTAAAACATCTAAAAATAAACACGGTAATTATAATAAATAACTCGCAGTACGACATAGAATTCATAAAGTTCAAGATCCTCGCGTAGACTGTCTCGTTATCTGGATACCTGGTCGGAATACTGATTGTTGGGTTGACGTGTAGATAGGTGGTGGTCATGTTCGGTTCGATCATGTTGGAGGCGTACTGAATATTCAGTAACACGTCGTATTCACCGTTCGCCACCAGGGGCAACAACTTGTAGCAATGAGTGTTGTTCGCGTAGCCGGTTAACTTCGGGCTGGCGTACAATTTGGGCAAGTGTAATTCGGTCACTATGCCGTTTAGGTCGCTTAACACACTTGTGTCTTCTTTGTTCAAGATCGATTGTCAGAAGGGTTGTGCACATTTACTGCCTTCGATTGTAATCCGTCGGTGTTCTGGTTTTTGCCAAGTCGAAATTGTCGTAGGTTGTTCAACTTAGAAATTCGCTGGAATCGCGCTAGTTTCATGTTGCCAGGAATAGAATTATTCTGAAAGTTTCAATATTTTTGCGTTTCATGGTAAAATTAGGGAACACGGGAGAACTTTAAAAGCAAAGTTTATCAATTAATATTTTGTTTTATTATCCTTGATAAATTGACGAAAAGTTACCCATATTTCTTAGTCGTTCGAAAGATCTTGTTCTCTTGCGAAGAAATTCCTTTGTGTCCTTTCCAATTTGTTAAATTATTTACTGGTTATTCGCGAAAGAGAGTTTTGTAGGTATTGCAATAATTAATAATATCGATATTAGTAGTACAGTAAATTTTCAAATAATATCAATCATCTCTTTTGTTGCGAAAGGAATTTACAATCGGATGTGTAATAGTGAAATTAATAAATAATTCTTTTATTAAGCAGTGCTATTACATGATACAATTATAAAATTAGTATTTATATAAGTTATCGTCTACATATTTAGTAATAACTTATACCAATAAAGATAATTCGCCATTTATGTGATAGAACATGTCAGGGCATTGCAAGCAATGAGAAGCAACCAACAGCAGCCAACAGCTGGTTAGCAACGACGATCTTCTTGGAAATGAGTATACAATGAAAAATGAGATTATTTACTGTAAATAAAATTATACAAAATGTATTTAGAAAGAGTTTCGATAGATCAGAGTAGTTTAACAACATTTCACAGTCTCGTTACTTATCCGCTTTACTATCAAATCTCACAAAAACTCACCAAAATACAAAAATATAAAAATGAGAAATATGTGACGTCATTTCTAAGAATCGATGAAATTGTACCATTCTCTGTGAGATCATGTTCTCCTGATACAAAATTGCAAAATTGGACCAAATTTTCACGATTTCGGCTCCGAGAAATTCCTGGAAAATATCGTCATTTCCAGGAATCGCCTCGATTGTTCCTGAAAAGTGACGTCATTTCCAAGAATTGCCAGAATTGTGCCACTTCGGAAAATCGACCCAAAATTTTGAACCAAATCTAAAAAATTCTGGCTTCGAAAAATTTCTGAAATATGACGTCATTCCCAAGAATCGTCGAAACTGTGCCACCTCCTGTGATATCATGTTCTCCGGATACAAAATCGTCTCAAAACTACTGCGTCCAACAATTTTAACATCGAAAATCTGCTTCTCGTTCAATGCTTCCGATTTCTTGAGGATTTGTCAATTCGTTGCCTTCCCATAAAGATCTCCACGAGAAAAGCCACAATCCCTAAAACGTATCCACCCGCCAGGATATAGAAGCTGAACAAGACATGACGCATCTTCAAAGTCTTGAAGCTTTTATTTTTGTCCAGTTGCCTTTTCTTCCACGCCCAGCGCGTTTTTCTTGTACTCTCCTTCTTCCATTTTTCTATAATTCCACCTTCGACCGTTCTTCGAATCATTTGCGTTACAGAAGCAAGCAGTGGCCAATCCTCTCTGGTCTTGAACACTAGCGAGTTTTGCTGTATTTTCCTAGATCGATAAAGGCGCATTTCATTGCGGATCCTCATGTAATGATGAAGACAGTCACCTAAGCAGGCGGCGCATCGCGATCGAAGCACGTGCTCCTTGCAAGCATAGTAGGTGTCCTTGTGGAAACGCGATTGTAGTTCGGGATCCTGAAGCTCTTGACCGTGAAACATCGATCCGTAGATTTGGCAGCCAGACTTCTGTGAACGATGAAACTTCGTTAATATTAAAATTAGAAAACCGGCTCTTCACAGGCTAAAGTACTTCACTCCTTAATGCGATGCAAAAACCACTTTGCGAGATTTTTTCAAGTTTAATGCCAAAGCACCGGTTATACGATTTCATCGATATCGTTTATATTCTGTCTCGTGCAGTCAGCCGTTGTTGCAAATAAGCGGCTCAATTATAAATACAGTGACTCGCATTAACATTCGCATTGATAATACTATTTTTAGTCATTTAGTAAAGTACGCGATTGATTCTCTAACCGCGAGGTTTTTCCTATTGCATTAAGAGTCTCTCTGTGATAAACTTATACAAGATATAAATTTCGTGCGCTATTTCTTTTTCTTTTTTTTTTTTTTTTTTGCAGGAAAATATATGAATCATCCGTGGCTGTAGTGTTAAATGAATAAAGTATGTGTTTCGGTCAGCTACGATATTTCTTTTAAAATGCTGGGAAACTGTGGTGTTCAAGTATCAAGTATACAAGGTACACCGTAAGTATTCGTAATTTGCTTAAGATCGTACAACTACCTTAAGATCCTCCGATGTTCTAATATTTGGTAGAGAAACAGGAATAGTAAGAAACGAAGCCCAATGACTCTGGTGCAGCGCGTTCACTATCAAGTACAATATGAACGTACTACTGAAGAAGATCCTGGTGGAATTGGTTCCCGGTAATCTATGTACGGCGCCAAAAGTCATCAAACGTATTATATTCATACTAGCGTTTACGAATCCCTGGTATTTCGTAAGAACCAGAAGGGCGATCACGAACACGACAGCATTGACCGCGTGTATAACTGGCGATAGGAAGGACATGATCTTGGTAAACTCTGATATTTCTCCTGCTCGTTGCGTGAACACGCAAAGACCGTCGTCTCCGTGAGGATACGTGTGTCTGCAATAAAACACATGGCAATCTTGTTATCGATATAAAAGAGAATTCCTTGCGTTTCGTTTTCAAGTAGATTCTTCCGACATGGTCAGACATTCGATGCATCTCTTTCATTCGAACGTCCCTCTCGGTACAACGTTCACGTGTTTTAGATTATAAATAGAATTTCTCTAATTTATAGAAGAGAAGAATCATGATCGTTCACGGTTCTTTGAGTTAATTTAACATTTAATGTACGACGAGGAAATTAAAAACGAAGTGAAAAACGATCTCGAAGAATATTTTTTAAGTAAGCCAAGAGAATTTTGGACAAATGGCATTATGAGGCTCCCGGAGAGATGGCGAAAGGTGGTAGAAGAGAAAGGATCATGCATTATTTAAGAAAGGAAATATATTTCATACTTACCTCCTATTTAAAAAACGAAAAATACTTTCCAGACAACCTAATATAAGTTTTGTTATTTAAAGTTCATTTAGAGTTGGCGATTTCAGGAGTCTTCCTCGTCTTTGGTTTGCTCGATTGTTACGCCATAAATATGATATACATATAGAATAACGTAATATATTTGCGTTATCAATAACAGATAAAAAACTAATTTTTTCTCATAGACTAAAAGGAGACACGACCCTGAAAGGGCTAATACAAATTCATCGAAGCTTCTACGTACTTATGAGCAGCAGCGTATGCGTGCCTATCATTCCAAGTCACATAGCATTATGGAGGGTTAAAACTGGAGAAACACGTACTCGACCTTCCATGTATTATACAGGCTCCTCGCGTTCATTCCTATATCCACCTCACCAGTAGCCAAGTCAGCCATCATTCCCACCATGGTTCCGTGACTGCCAATTCCTCCTAAACTATACGGAGATCCAGTGTACACACGCACGCGAAGGCTCGCGTTCAACTTCTTGAACACTATTTTCAGGATTTCGCTATTGTCACCGGAGAACTGTTCCAAGCCTCGTTTAGTCGGGTCTATTTGAAGATGCGGCTCGAAGGATATGGCGTTCGTTCGGACCTCGTACCCGGTTAGATCTTTCGTTTTGTCGAACATCAAGTCCTCGCATGTTCTCCAATCTTTCACATTCAATTTATCATCATTTTAGAATCTACTCACACTATTTTCTAAACGTTGTTACTTTCTTAATGAATTTTATTATCGCGCAGTGATAAAAATTTTCGTTTGGCTAGTTTATCGCCAAGTTATTCGCTAGTTTGTTGCTTTATCGCCATAAGGGGAATGCACACAGTATGTATCAGGTTGTCCGAAAGTGTCTTTCTTCTATAGACACGTCTTTTACAACGATGCATCTTTATACAAACACGAGACTTAATCCGTAAAATGTTGTGATATTTATTTTGATAGAACAAAATGAATCATAGGTAACTCGATAAAATAATATAAAATGGAAAATGTTGTGCATCCATTATTTCCTTCTAAAACGAAAGAAACTTTTCGGACCACCTAATAAATATGTGTGAAAATATTCAAAATGGAGAACGAGGCAAATGTCTAATTAACAACAAATGCTACTTCTTCGGTAGCGTCGATAGCGTCGAATTTGTACACGGAATTCGCGGTCTAGCTATAAATTAAGCGACTCACCATTATACTTCTTTTTCAATAATATCCAAGGATGTTCACCGCGCCCATGGAAATGTCCAACGTTCCTCCAAACTTCTGGCGCGATGCTCGAATAAGGATTAAAAGTATAAAGGACGATTCCTTCGATCGGATCGATGCATAGAAATATGGTGGAAAGTCTGTCGTATTCCCAAGCTGTCCACAGGAAATTGTAAGCGTTCACACAGCCGCGTTGCTCGGTTTTCCTATCTATCAGAATATGGAAACCCTGGAAGTTCGACCAACCAGAGTCCTTTGTCCTTTGCAGAAGCAATTGAAGCATTGGCTGCGAGGATGCAACCACGATGAATTGGTTCAATTTCCAAAGCAAATATATCACAGAGAACTGTGTGTATATCGTGTACGAATATTTGCCCAGAGTGAACATCTCGAACGCCGTTGATTTCGATTCGGAGATTAATGCAACCGGTAGATCGTTGAGTAGAGATCGTTGAAAGAATTCATGGTACTCCCCAGCTAATAGAAGAGCGTCGTCTGCATGGAACATCGTACATGATCGAACGATTGTCATCTGAAAGTGCGTTTTTCGTATGATCGTGTATTTTTGATAGATAAAAGAAAGTACACGTAATATACGATAATACGTATATTAATTTACTATACATATATATACATCGACTATACATCGGTAGTATACTAATTTCGTTATGCATAATCGTCTTTGAAGAGAAATTCCTTTTACCTTTCGAGCCTGTGTATCATAAATATAATGACATTGAAAAATATAAACTATCAAGTAATTATTATCACTTGTAATTATTATCATGATATACAGGGTGTTACAAAATTTATCACGTGTAGGACAAAGAAAATATAAATATAGGAGTTCTGTATAATATTCTACAAAATTAAAGTTGTGACTGTACTTTAAATCGATCAGTTTTCAACTATGTCACTTTAATACTTTTTTTACGCAGAACGATGAGAAGATTCGATTCTTACGATGCGAAGAGAAGGAAGGTTTCCATTTAAAAAAATAATGCAACCATAAAATGAAAAAAAATATCGCAAATACGTAGTTCATTTTCAACCGTTCGTCGTTCTCCTCACGCTTTTTACGAGACAAACGTTGGCTAATAAATCCGTGAACGCTCGGTATAGGCAATTAGTTCATATTTCTTTCCAAGTTCTGCTGAGCAATTATTGCGGCATTTTAGTCGCCAACATCGTCATTTTAATCGATATTGAAACATACAAAATGTCCATTTTTTCAATTAACGGCAAAGCCATCGGTCTATAATAACATGAACATTTCATAAGCTTCAATTTATTTTTTTTATTGCAGTTATAACTTGAGTACCGTTTTATCAATCAGCTCGTTGTAAGTGACTTTATTTCCAATGGTCGCATTGGCAGTCACCATAGAGATTAATAAGACAATGTTCCAAGACTTCCAAGTAAGCAAAGCCATAGTTCGCGAGACGCGGTTAATAACACACAGTTGATCGTTGCGGAAGCTTCTTTACTTTTTCTGCAAAATCATGCGCGAACTGCACGAGGCAAACAAAGTCGGAGTCGCACTTTGCAACGTTAGGTCAAGTGACGTTAATCGGACTTAATTGTTGCCGCTAAGAATGAAACTGCACTGTTCATTCAATAACTTTGTATAATTCCCATCGGACGAAATCACGAGTCAACTTAATAGATTCGGTTTTACAACGTCGTGTTGCGTGCTTATTTAATACGTCCCAATGTCCCACGGGATTAATCGTTACGGTATAACGACAAACAATGTACTGATCCACGTCACCGAATAGCATTCCCTTTCCTGTTAGGCACCTACCATTTTCCTAACAATTGTTCCATCTGATAGTCATCTAAATTGACCTGTGTCCATTTTCACAAATAATAATGGCTCGATAACGATCACTCGCAATTTTCGACCGTGGCATTTTTACTTTTCATCCGTGTTTCCATTATTTACCAAAAATGCTCGTGTCACGTTGTAATTACACAATACTTCCATTGATAGTAAAATGTAACGTTTTCTTCTTAGAGACAATTTTTATTCCTGCTTTTCATTGTTTCTTTTCTCTTTTATTTACCAAAAAAAAAAAAACAAAAAATCGCAAAATACTTTGTCTATTAGCAAAATTGTATTTATTCTCCTTCCTTCAATGATTTTTTAACTGTTCAAACATTGCATTTCCCGTTCCAGAAACTTTCTTGTCAGAAATATCTTGACACTTAGTCACGTCGAGAAACGAGAATGGTTTCCACGATATTTCCGTTCTCCAGGCTTCGCATATAATTACAACGCAACACGACCGTTCTTCACAAATAAAGAAAACTCTGCTAAAGGGTAGAAACCCAACGCAATGGCAAGTTATGACCGAGCTCTGCTTAGAAACTTCTATGTAGTTTCAACCTGAGCGTGTCAATGACCTAATCCACGAAATCGTCGTGCAACCGCGGACGTTTTAAAGACGAAGAACACGGTTCTCCAAAGTGGGAGGCCAACCCCACCATCGCCGCTAAGAAGAGGACGAGCCGAGGACAGTTTTGCATCGGTCGTCGTCCCGAGTGCTCGCTTCTTCAGCTGATTTCCGGATAAGGAGGAGAGGGAGTCGTTTGTTTTTCATTTACACGCGCGAGTTTATCATTCTGTTATCACAGGCTCGCCACAGCTGTCGTTTATCATCGTCTTCGCGCTTTCTTTCTTCGTCATACACTCGTAGCTGGCGCCGTGTCGTGCGAAGCTTTGAAACTCTCCGTACGTGTAGACAGCAGTCGTTGGACACGAGGATTAAACTTCCGAGTCAATTATTGCAAGACAGATACATTGATCGCGAGGCAATTCTTTAGCGAACTGGATCGTCGAGAACGAAAATAGTATCTTCAAGGAAACCGGTTTACAGTTCCACGAAAGACTGAGAGTGGACGACCGGCATCGTGACAGGATGATAGCGATTCGAGGAACAGCGTCGTGGTTCTACCTGACAGTTTTCGTTGTTTGTCACGTGGCTGCTGCAGTGCAGCCCCACATCGTTTTCATTTTGGCCGACGACCTGGTGAGCTGTCAGTCATTTCGTTCATTTGCTATTATAAGCTTCGTGTACAGAGTGGTTCAGGTTTCTCACGTTGTTCTATGGGTATAAAATGGGAAAAGAATGAAATAAAGAAGCCACGTCGACGGATCGCATAACTTGAAAAGTAGAGAAAAGTGGCAACGGTTCGCCTAAAGACTATTTCTTCAAATCACCTTAACGATTATTATCCCGTCATCTTGCAATAAATAAACTTGCAGAAGTAAGTTATTAATCTCTTGATAATTGAATATTAATCGTGTTTTTACGTAATGAAACCGGTACAATCATCTAGATATCGAAGGTCGATGTAGTTCCAATGCTAATAAGTATACTCGTTTACTCGTTTATTTATTTATACCTATAAATTATCCCGAGGAGATGTAGCTAGAAAAACTTGCGTCACTTTGTACATTTTTTGTATTATCGAAATTTATAGAAGTCAACATACAAGTTACAAACACTTCGATATATCAAGGATATCGATCGCCGTTGAAAGAGTTCGATGAATATTTTAATTGTTGCGCCTAATTAAATCCGCCGAACAGGGATGGAACGACGTCGGATTTCACGGATCGGGACAAATCCCAACGCCAAATATCGACGCTCTGGCATACTCAGGCTTGCTGTTGGACCGCTATTACGTCACTCCAATTTGCACACCGTCCAGGAGCGCTTTGATGACCGGCAAGCATCCCATTCACACAGGAATGCAACATGGGGTACGCGGCTCCGTCATTAACTATTCAAGCGCGTAATCGGCTTGTAAATAAAACGATGTTGCGCTAAGGAGGATTTAACAACCGCAAGCATTAATTCCACCGTGGTTCGTTGCACTCCGACAATACTAGTTTCGTTCTATGGAGAGAGGAAAACACCGTGTCGCTGTGTTTTGTAACGATCTTCGAACCGGAATTATTTTTTAATAACGAAATTGAGTCAGTTGTATTGCCTGATTTACGTTAAAAATCGAATATTTGACAGACGAGTGAAACGAAAGATAATATAATTAACTTTATCGACAGCAATTGTTTGACTTTAGACAAATTAGATATTAATTATCGGATTATAGAATTTTTATGAAAATTACGCTGCTATATTTTCGCCATTATATTTACAAATTATTTACACCAACTATTCGATCTCGCTTACTTCTCACTTTGTTTCCATTGACTTCATACTTACGGCGAAAGTATAGCTGACCTTTAACTATTGGTATTACGGGACCTTAAAAAATTGGTATTTCGGTGAGACAAGGTTCGCGTTTTTAATTGTGAAATTCCGAGAAATCGGAGTATAATTAACGTTACATGGCGTGGAATTAGGTTCTGAAATGCGCCGAGCCGAGAGGACTCCCTCTTCACGAGAAGCTTTTACCGCAATATCTTCGAGAACTTGGCTATAGCACGCACATCGTTGGTAAATGGCATTTGGGATTTTACACGAAAGAATACACGCCTATGTATAGAGGATTCGATTCGCACATTGGCTTTTGGAGCGGTCATCATGATTACTTTGATCATAGTGCCGTGGAAAGTGTAAGTAATTTAATTTGCATCTTTTAACAGCGTATCCCGAAAGAGACTCGGACGAACCGTCAAATATACTATACACATGTTAATGTATTACGTATACAGAAAAATGGCAGCAAAAGTATCTTTACATATCCTAACTCTCTAAGGAAGGATTTTTTAGGATATTTTTTTTTTTGACATTAGGTTCTACGTTTCTTTCGTACAAAATTCTTGCAATCGTACGAAATCATTATTTTATTAAACGATACGAAATTTATTACTGTTGGATCTAATTAACTATCATACGAATGCGATAATAAATAAATTCGGTGGCTTCCAAATACTTTCCGTAGTAACTGCGTATTTTAAACGTCATTAAAAGTAACGCATTTGTTTCTTGTAAAAGATCGAGCTACGTACTTTGTATCTGACAGTAGAAACGCGGAAAATCTTGAGGAGAAAGAGATTTAAATTATTTTCTAAACCGTCCATTCTAAATTCTTCGTTTAATTTAATTACGCCATCAAAGGGTTAAATTAAATCGTTGAAGGAGGAGAATACTGTACAATTTAATTTAAATGCAGCCATATTGGGGATTAGACATGAGAAGGGGATTAAATTCAGCCTGGGATCTCCACGGCCAATATTCCACGGATATTTTCACGAAGGAGGCAGTGAAACTAATCAATGATCATAACGCCAGTCGTCCAATGTTCCTCTATTTACCTCACGCGGCTGTACATTCCGGAAATTCTTACAATCCTCTGCCAGTACCCGACCAAGATGTCGCCAAGTTCACCAATATCTTCAATTACGAGCGTAGGCGCTTTGCTGGTAACTAGAGTACGCTTGTTTACCAATCTACGTATAATTTTAACACTACGATTATCGATGACTAAGGCATGAAACTTGTACTAATAAAAATTATCGTCCTAAAGTGTGTTGACACTTACGTATTTCTAATAGAAATAAAATTTACTTATTTATTTCTGTAATTAGAAAATTACTAGAAAGAAAACTCGGGATCGTTTTATTCTTCGCTAGAGCTTTCGTATAACATCGTGATATGGAAAGTAAAAAAAGAAAAAAAAAAGAGTAGGAATCTAAATTTTCTCTGTAACTATTCTTCCAGTTGAGACGAATGCGTTGAAGCTTGGTGTAAGATGTTTTCTTTTGCTATACAAATCGACGAAAGCGTTCACGAATGCTTGCACTTATGCTTAGTTTTGAAAATACATTGTTTCAAATTATAAGTCGTTGTCTCGATTACTCTGACAATTGCAGCGTTAATAGCGTCAACGTTGTTTTTCAGAAAACGATACGATGACTTTATTGCAGGTATGCTGAGCAAGCTAGACGAGTCGGTTGGCCAGGTGGTCGAAGCTCTTCGCAAGAAGGGGATGCTAAAAAACAGCGTGATCGTGTTCTCCACGGATAATGGCG
The DNA here is from genome assembly GCF_000188095.3 of Bombus impatiens. Taxonomy (NCBI): domain Eukaryota; kingdom Metazoa; phylum Arthropoda; class Insecta; order Hymenoptera; family Apidae; genus Bombus; species Bombus impatiens. The sequence goes on along the minus strand of NT_176882.1, from coordinate 2,001,416 downwards.
GGCCACCGGCCGGTTTCAATTTAAACGCCGCTTCGAATTGGCCTCTGAGAGGCACAAAAAACACTCTCTGGGAAGGTATTACTGAAAGAACACTCATCTGTATATGATTTTCCAATGCGAGAAAATAAAGCAAATATAGAATTGAACGACCAATTTATCCTTATTAGGAGGCGTTAGGGGAGCCGGTTTATTATGGTCACCAAGATTAGTGCGTCCTGGGAGAGTGAGTAGACAATTGTTTCACATCAGTGACTGGTTGCCAACGCTTATAACAGCTGCTGGAGGAAATCCATCTAATTTGAGCATCGACGGGATGGACTTATGGTATGCGCTGAGTGAAGATACAGAATCGCCACGAAAAATGGTTCTTCATAATATCGACGATATCTTTGGAGTGGCAGGAATCACGTATGGAGACTGGAAGTACATTCAGGGTAAAAAGTAATTGTAGCTTTATCATCAGGAAATTAGGAGCTGCAATGGCGTGGTAAAGTTTCCGGTCGATTAATCCTTTCTCTTTATATCCCAGAACGATACCTGAAGAAATTTCGAAATAATATAATACGAGCGTTACAAGTTAAAAAAAAGAAACAGTTCAATAAATAAGCACTGTTATGTGGTTTTATAATATCAGTTAAAATTCTTTATTAGAATAGAAAATATTGGAATATAAATATTATACATATATTTATAGTATTGGAGTAGATTATATCACAATACCTCGATTTAGAAAATATTGGAAGATTATATTTTGGAATACAAAAAATTCATGTGGCCGGAAAATTTTGTAAACTACCGTGTATTATGGTTTCTACTTCTCAATTTCATTCGAATTCGTTTTATTTAATTATTATATTTTCTGGGTTCTAAGGGTCTACCTATAATGGTCAATGGGACGGTTGGTATGGCCCATCCGGGAGGGAATGGGTTTATGATATCGGAGGCGTGATCGGAAGTACAGCTGGTCGAGCAGTGGCCAGCGTCGGCTTGACTTTGTCTGCAGACGCTATTCGCAGGCTTCGGGAAGATGCTATGATTAAGTGTCCTCCGAAAAATGATAGTTTGCCACTATGCAAACCGCTGGAGGCGCCTTGTCTGTTCAATGTTCAACAGGACCCTTGCGAGGATAATAATCTTATAAACAAGTGAGTGAGACAATTTCTATAATATCAACGTTTTCAACGTCTTTCTTTTACCGATGACACGAGCTTGATGATGCGATTTGCTTATTTTTTGGGGGGTTCAAGGTATCCTTCCCTCGTGACCGAGCTGCGAGACAGGCTACGTAAATTAAACGCCACTGCGATATTACCTGGCAACCTGCCATGGGATAACAGAGCGAATCCAGATTATTGGGATCACACGTGGACTAATTTCGGTGACTATCTGAACGTATTCGCGAATAATGTCAGCTGAAGCTACAGGAGAAAGAAAACGGATAAAGGAATAAAGTTTAGCAAAGTACGTTGGTATCTTCTTATATCTTTAGACACGCAGGACTATGAGGTAAATGCATCTCGAAGGGAATCTTTATTAAACGTGTTGATTTTTCCTCGGTCGCCTTTGTCAGCCCTAGACCATCATCCTGTCCATATGGAGATAATAAAATAATAGGCGCGGGATTATAAATAGTATCTCGTTTATTCCTTAATCTATACACTTCGATCTTGTCGGGCCACAGTTCTATCCAAGTGTGTATAAAGTGGGGAGCGAAATGGGAAAAGGAAATTTGTTCGAAATGAAAATGGGACGTCCTCGTGTTGGCTAGAACGTCAGAATAGGTCCTTCTCGATGATCAAGAATATCTGTAAATACACGATAACACGCGTTATTTATTGCGCGGCACTGAAAGCATGTTCCCTGTGAAGGAATGTACTTACTTCCCTCTCTAGTTCACTGATACGCATTGCTAATACTATCTTATTTACATGTGCGAATTATTTGGCCAATGCTATTTTTATGACTGTCTTGGATTTATCAGAAACAAACAATCAAATCCATATTCCTTCCAGGGAATTTCTTTCCATTATGAGTCTGTCGTATCTTTAATGGCGTACCTTTGGCAATGCTCCACCATGGCAGGGTAATATAAGTAAGAAACGCGTTCAAGGGAACGGATTGGGCCCGTCTGGTCTCTTTCCAGAAATGGAAGGTCTGTGTGAATCCTCGCATCGTCCACAGAGGGTTGTAAGCGCCGTCGTCCAACTCTGTTAACACACAGAGAACGAACCGATTATTGCTAATAACTCTGAATATCGAACTAAGTCAGAGGCTTGACCAACGATTAAGATCCTGGAATGATTCGTGTCGATAAATTATATGAAAGCAATCGCAGGAAATAAATCTGGTTAGACGATCGACAAAAGTGAATTAAGATTAAAGGATCGGATGTGGGTTCGAGGATCGGCTAGCTAATTGCTGTTCAAATTCGTGACGTTGAATGGCTAAAATAATTGTTCGCAAAGGTGAACAGGTGTAGCACGAAAATATGTAGAGGTGTTACAATGATGCACATTAGCTACAGGTGCGCAGAATAAGTAAACACGAAACAGGGATGCACTAGCTTCTTCTTTCTGCGCACAACGTTCGATATTTCATTTTTTTTTCTCTTTTCGCATTAATTGCTAATTTGTTAATTTTATTTCTTTGTATTATTCGTTCTTTTCATTTTTGTTTATTTATTTGGTAGATCCTTTTTTGATATTTTGTTCGCGCATTGTTGAAGATGATCGGACGCTGTGAAGCAGAAAGAAAGGGTGAATCGTTGTTGCTACCACACGGACAGTTCGCATTCTACGATTTCTATCTCGACTCTATCGGTGTCAGTGAATGCTTGTCCCTCATCGTGGATGACTATGTTTATACCGGTGGTGAAACTCGCGTAACGAAAACGGCCGCTATTTTTTCACGTTGGTTCGTATTCGTTACCACCCCGATATCTTTAGAGCCGCGAGGTATAAAATTAATCACCCTATAAATTACTGTTAGAAACCACCACCAGCACTAGTGAACACCGTCACGACTGTTCCAACAATAATGGCCGACAATAATAGTCGATTGATCGCACCCCCGTTGCCATTGTTATTTCACCATCCTCATAAACACAGTCATTTGTTGAGCATGGCTGTACAAGTTTACCTTCCTAACTAGGAATGTATGAATGTACAAGAATACGAGTTGAGTACAATGGACAACATGACTGCTTTTTGGTGTCGCACGAGCTGCTCGATGAACGACCGTTATCCTCTGCATATAAAAATTAAATTTCTCTCCAGTGTAAATTGTTAATTCTAGCTTTACAGTTTTCGTCGCGTATAAATAATCTTCCTGTATAATTGTTCCTAATAACGAGGCTACTCCTATTATTAATTTTTACTATTAAATCTTTCTCTCCGAGCTTCTTAGTTAACTTCTTAGTTTGCCAATCTTCAACCCAAATCTAATTTCCTACTTAGAAGTAAGAATTTCTGAACAAAGCTACTCCTATTAACTTCTATGCAACTCTCCAGTTCCCCTTCAATCAGTCTTTCAATTCTCAACACAAATCTAATTTTCTAGGAATAACTATTTCTAAACAAACAAACTGTTATACTAACTTTCTTGTTTTATTACATTTATTAAACGTTATGCAACGTTTTCTTCTAAGGCTTGAAACAGACCTTTGCGTTAGACAAACTTATCAAACGGAACTTAGAGACCTCCAGGGAAACTAAAAAATCATTCCCGCCTATCTATGATATCCACGTATTTCCATAATAATTCGGCTTAATTCGTAAATTGCGCAAAAGAAAGCGGTCGTTCACAGAGCAGACCCGTGTCCTGTACGCGTGGGCGCGTGATCGGGTGTAGAGATGTGTCGGGCAGGGGGAAGAAGAATTTACCCTGTGAGCCGGGGCGGCGCGGGAGCTCGCACCAATAGTAGATAGCTGTGCCGTCTGGTGTGACTCGATGCGGCGGAAGAGGGTTGCCTGCGAAGCTGCCGGACAATGCTCGTCTTCGCCTCCTTCTAGGCAGAGTGGCGCTCTGTCTGTGCGTGGTCAGGTTGCCTCTTGTAATACGGGCGTTCGCGTTTTTATCTCTCATCTGCTCGTCGTTTTTGTTCTTGTTCCGGCCGGTGTAGTATTCTTCGTGATCCGAGCCAGCCGAACGAAGACGCCGGCGACCATCGGTCCGACGTACCCTGACCACTTCGTCGTCGCTGAGTCGTCGATGCTCCTCGTCGTTCTCCAAGTTGTTGATCCGCTCGTGATTAATCTGACCGGTGCTGTATGGCCTTCGTTTGCGGTTATTGTCCTCCTCGTACGGTAGTTCCTCCTTGCCATGCACCAGAATCGCGCCCGCGTCCAGCTTCTGTCTCACGTTGTCGTCAGTCAAACAAGCTGCCGCTGGCACGAGTATCTCGCTACCCACTTCGATATGGTTGTGTTGGTGGTTGCGGAGGCCTGCCACCAGATAATTCGTTTCGACATTGTGTGCGCGCTCGTGTCGCGTTTTCACGATTCTTTCGTCCCTTCGTCTCTATCGTTTTGATTGGTTCTCATATAATGCAGTACACGATATCGAGATTGCTCTGGGATTCGTTGGCTCTATTCGATCGGTTATTGTACGATAGATTGGACGACGTCCAGATTGCTTTGAGATTTGCCGGCTTTATCGTTTTAATTGGTTTTCGTAGATTGGTTGACATCGAGATTGTTTTCAGGTTTATTGGCGTTCGAGTTAGTTCTTTTGGAAGACGAGAAACGCGAGAGACGAAGAACAATCGTTTTGAACACGCAGGAGCACGCTCACCGTGTGTTTCGTGATAGGCCTCCTTGTGATTCGACGAGTTCTCATTTTCGGTACGTTCCCACGAGTTACGTTGCTTTTGCTTGGGACGTTGTTGCCTGCCAGAAAGGAAAGGGGATCTTCGTCGCCTGACTTGAGGACTCCTGTGATTTCCTGGTGAGCCCCGGCCGCCCCAGCTGCTATCCTGTAGGTCGGCTACAAAGGAAAGAGCCGGAAAGGCACGTGACACAGATTAGAGACAATGTATTTCTATATCTTTTCAGTTTGGCTTCTTTTTCGATTCGTTTTTGTTTTCTTTTTTTATCTTTGAATTTTCATTGGCTCTATTTTGTCTGATTTTTTAGCTCAATCGTCCATTTCGCGACAAGCGTATGAAATTCGCGTGTGGTGGTGTTGGTGGTGGTGCTCTACAGCCGTTTCTTCTCGACGAACTCTCACGTATTTTATCTCTGTTCGTTTCTCGGAGATTTTCGAACGATCTTATCTGCGAAATGTACCGAACCACTGCGTCTCGTGGCACTTGGTGGTCTGAAGGAATACAAGAGCATGGATCAACTAGGTTCTTTCGAACCGATCTCGAGCTTCACGTTCTCGACAGCAAGAAAAAATAATCACGAAGATGAAAGTGCCTCTGATCATCACGTACGCGATCTTAAACGAACACCTTTCGTATTAATAATCCAAGAATATTCGGAAAAGCGTTCTTGCGTCTCGATCGTAATCATCTAAACTAAAAAAACTAAAAAAAAAAGAAAAATCTAAAAAAGGAAAAAAGATCAAATAAAAATTCTTCGAATAATAATCATAGATCGATGTATCATCGAGACCGACTCCTAAGAGGATCAACTAACTATCGAAAGAAAAATATGTGCAGAATACACAGATACGTAACACAACAGCATGCACAGTCGACTCTGAAAGGTGCAGGCACTAGAAAGAACAGGGAGAAGGTAAATATATAAGATTATTATCTTCATCCGCGACTTTCGTCCCGTCTTCGTCGAACTTGGACTAAACACCATGAAAGGATAACAGTTTGTAGTTACCGTCTCGAACGTCTCCAGCTTCGATTTCGTTCAGTCCATTGGCCATTGAGTCCAGACCCTCGTTCTCTGACCTGGCTTTCGTTGCAGCTGTGTCTGGTTTCGTTCTCCAACCACCCCGGACGAAATTATTCAAATTGGCGCTTGGGTCGGATAGCCTTCGTTGATGTCGATACATAAATAATTCCTCGGCGTCGTCCCAATCAGCGTCCCAGAGGGAATCCGTGGCACAGTAGCCAGGTTCCGAAGTTGGTGTCTCCGCTCCTGAACCCTTTGGCTTCGTCACAGCCATTTCCGCGTGCCCCTTGCCTGAAAACAAGCAACGAAGGTTTTCAGGTTTCCATAGAAAACTAGAAGCGATCGATCGATTTGTTGAAGGGTTTCCTATTGATAATCGTACCACGAGGTCCCTTCATTCGAACGAATTCTATTCGTTGGGAAGCCGCGCCAGAAAACAAGCCAAAGGTCATACGCTGCGCCATTTTGGTACTGAGACTGGACTGAAAGTAAAAATACGATGTTTGTTAAAAATAGCTGATGTAACGCGTTGGTTAACATGACTTTGTTAATGAAACGTACTCTTGCGTCATATACTTTCTTCAAAGCGTCGTATCTGATAGACCCGAGAAAAATGACACCTTGAATGGCGCCCTCTCTGTCGGACGCAACCAATTCCACGCATACCATCTCCCCATCCCTGACTAGAATATCACAGAAAACTTCGTCGAAATTGTCCACCATGAAACATATATGCGGGTACGTCATCTCTTCGAGATCTCCTTTCGCGTCCATTCGCCGCCGACTCGGGCTTGCGTAAACCTTTTGCGAGTGTCTTCGTAATACCTGAAATATTTATTCGTTAAAAAATTGCAAGAAAGTGGAATTAACTCTGCTGATTCTCTATGAGTCAATTTCGCCCTGCTTTCGATACGCAATAACGTTTTAAGAAAAGCTTTGGCATAAAATTGCAATGTGAAATCAAGTAAATTAACAAAGGTTACAGGTAAAATAACAAAGAGAGCACAAATTAGACTAAATACTACCCTGCTCAAGAGTCTCGTCAGAATTTCATCAGCAAACCACGGGACAATCTTAGCACCAAGCTTTCGCATTTCTAGATCATTTTTTACAATTCAATGCACGTTTTCTAAACTGACTTCCGGCGATTACCCGGGAGGTGATTCGATAGCACAAGTTTATGAACACGTTCAACGTTCTCATCGGTATACCAGGTAGAAGGTCAACCCTGGCGGGTATCATCTATCATGTCTTCCCTTTTTCCCTGAGATTTTTCACCCATTTGTAAATGGTTCGTTTAAGACGCGTGACGGTCGAAAGAAACATAGCTATACCAAAGACATTGTCATATAAGCAAACAGTATTCATAGATAGTCGCTACCAGATAGTCGTAGCATTTTCTGAGATAACAGTAAAGACATTGTTCTACGAGCTCTTTAAGCAGAAGAGTGCATAATTCCTGTATGAATTCTTCTGGTATTTAATATTCTATGTTGCTTTTAAATTATGATAGAGTTCTATCAATCTGGGCGCAGCGGAGAAGAAACGGTTCTTATGTAATAACAATTCTACGTAAAGGTTAATGGGGCAGCAAATAAAATATCGTTGCAACGAATAAAGTTCTGCTATATTGTAGTATCCATTTCCTTTTCTAACGCAAGGAACGAAAGAACGACTCACTTGCAATTCCTTGGGACTCGTCCTTGTGCAAATCGCTAACGTTAGCGTGTAGTCGAACTGGTGCACGACTAGGTTCAGGTACACGGTTTCTTCCCAATCGATGTCGGGATCGCCGATTGGTAACTTTTTGCTGTCTTTCCGGAACACGTCCACCTCCGTTTCGAACTTTGGTAAGTATCTCGACGATGTTTTCACGTGTTTTTTGCGCACGAAGAAAAGGAGATCGTCGCCGTCGATCGTATGCTCCGCCTGGAAGAGGAAGTGCCTGACAAACAGGTCCGTCCAGTAGGTTGTACCTTGAAGTATCACGAAACCCGAGTCTGCAGGAATATAAACAGGAAATTATTAAGTCGTCCTAAAAATCTGCACGAAAAATGCAAAGATACAGCAGATTTTACGATTATATCAGTGCAATATATTCCTCTAATTTATTTGCCAATTAATTTCTACTTTTTTTCTTTCACTTAATAAGTTGTTTATAGAAAAACGATTCAGGAAATAACAAGGATATCGAAAATATCATTGTAGTTCGAAAACACGTTCGAGTATTTTGAAAATATCTTTCCTTTAGAGATTTGGATTGTTACGTATAATATATGCAATTATCTGTTCGCGGTCGCGGGATCCCATTTGGAATCGTTAACCTACTTGTCGTCTGTAACTCATACTACGCGCCTCAGATTCCACACGCTGCAACATCGTATATTCTGGAATTTAAAGCTTCTTAGCTCAAGGTATTTCTTTCGAACAATTTTAAAATTTTCTCGCTTCTCAAAATCTAAGTAATAACTCGTGTATGAAAAAAAAGGTTTTTTAAATTTCCTACAGACCACTCAGGAAAGGATCAATGTTTTTGTAATACGTTGCGAAAATCGTACATCCGATATTATAAAAATTGTTTTAAGTAGAATTGTTCAATTTGATATGAATTATATCCTTCAAAAATAAAAGGTTTAAAATTGTAGAATGATTTAATACTAGCTAAAATAACTAAAATAAAATTAATAGAAATAAATAAAATAACTGTTTAGAATGATTCAACTAGTTAAAGCAGCATTAAAATGAATAAGTTGATTAATTATAAGAATGAAATATATTTAAAAAATGTAATGTACCTCTGGAAACAGAAAGGCGAAAGTTCGTATAAACAAGGGTAGAACTTTAGATTAGCAGCGATAAAACGAGCGATTCGAAGTTATCTATGAAGGTGCAGCGAGATAAAATAATCCTCGATTAAGCAGGAACTAAGAGCGAATGAATCTCGCTAAAGGCAATCGATAATCGATAAGAATGTTCCGCGAGGACTTAATCGCAGCCTCTATTGGCAGCTTGACATCTCACCGATTCCCTATCTGCTTTATTAAAGCTGTACGAGCTTTTATTAAAAACGTGGATGAAAGTTGGCCTTTTCCGATCGTCGGCTAAAGCGGAAATAGCTCATGATCCTATATAAATATGTTCATTAACAACATCCTCGTCGATATCGAGTGCCTAGCTATGTACGTTTACACACCACTTCAAACATCTTTCCTATTCGTAAAATAGAAAATCTAATCATGTTTTGCGACAGGATGTTTGTTATTTTGTGAATCGAGCTATATACGCAGCGTGCATCTAATTGCTCATTGATACCGCGTCACGTCATCTTACATTTATAGAATGAACGTGTATGCAATAATTACTCGTCGTTCCTAGCGTATATCATTCGCACGACTAAATCGTAGCTTGAGATCGTCAACTTCCGATAAACAATAGACGACGAAAACAAAGAAAGTGTACAAGTGCGAGGATACAAAAGAAACGAATGAAAAGGAAATCTTCGGTCCAAAAATAAATGATTTCAAATGGAAAACAAAGAGAAACTAACAATACTAGACTCTAAAAAGCATTACGTGCACGAACTAAAACGTTGCGAGAATGCTTTGAAGCGCGTCTCGCTGAAAATGCCTTCGACCTCGCAACATCGTAATTAAGAATGCAAACTTATTTAAATTTATTCCTCCGCCTCGCTATAACAACTTAAACGCGCCTATATTATCTATTAGACCTAGCAAACTACTCATACGTGCTAAGCGAAAAACGAAATAAAGAATCGAGTCTCCGAAAATAGATTGGAGAAATTGCCGATTAGCAACGAAACAGGCAAGCCGTACGCAAAACAGTTTCGCTCGTTTTCCCCTCACACACACTCATCGATCGTGGAATCACCCTCGTCTGGCAGCGTCTGTCAAACAAAGGCACCGATCCCTTCAGGAACACACCCTCGTCGCGTGCATTCACCCGCTTCCCCAATCTTATCGCCCTAAACCTCCCTAAACGTCCCTTGAACCGAACGAGTAGTGCTTCAACTTAAATACGAACTCGTACGAACCATCTTTGAGCATCTGCCTGAGCTCCTTGGTCCTCTGGAAGTTGATCTCCTCGAGAAGCTGCTCCAGCATTGTCGGTGGCCTGGTGAGGCCCGACGACGAGCTGCCCGCCAGAGTAGCCATGGTTAGCCCTCGTGGTTCAAGCCGCGATTCCTCTTCGGTCCCAGCTGTCGCCACGATCACACTCGGAAAAGCACCGCGTCGCGACGCGCGCGTTTCGTCGAATCACGGCTGATCGAGGGACTCAGTCACGTACGAGTCGAACGGAAATGTAGAGGTCATCGCGAACCGGCTACGATCGGCATCGCGTCTTTCTTCGTTGTTAGATCCGCGCTTCCTCCGTGTATGTTCTCCAGGATGCCATACTGCCACGCTTTTATCTTTCCTCGAGGAACGAGCGCTAGTAGAGACGATGTTGATTCGCGAGACGAGCTGCTGCTGTTGCTGCTATTGCTGCTGCTGCTGCACTACACCTCTACCACACGCTCGAGTTCACGCTTCCACGACAGATGAATAGCCAGCAAACCCGATGACGCGCTCTCGGTTCGCCAGCCGCTCGATAATTCCGCGCATGCGAGCCGCGGTGACGCCTTGCTCGCGCTAGCGACGCGCTGTTTTCAAATAGAGTTTCCTTCTAACTCGAAGTGCAGATGATTCGAAGAGAGAAACGGAGAGGTTTCTATGGTAGAGTGGAAGCTTGGTTATCGAAATGGCCATTGAATTAGACCGTGTATGTTTATGCAAATTGATGGAACTATCGCAATAAGGAGATAACTCGATCTTGCAGTAATTTGGGTAAGCTTACGTAAACTAATTTATAATCAAGCAAAATCAAATCACTTTTTAAAACGTGCTAAATCGAATACATGTACGTATAAATTCGTAGTCAACTAACGATCGTAATAATGAACTTTTACACCTTCGAATGTGAAACTTTTCAATGTTCTTTTCCAAACCTATATCTTTTATCTCTTCCGATAAATGTAATCTAAATATTCGAACTGCTATTTCTATCGCTGCAAACGCTCCAATTCTTATTTTTACGTAGCTTGTTACAAAAATGGAACTTACGTAGGAAATTATTTAACGCATTGAATATTATGATATTTTACGTATATTTTTATATCACCCGCATTCTGTGCATTTTTGCAATTTTGAATTTCCCTTAAATGCATGAAAATCACGGCACATGCTTGCGTGTATAATCAAATTTTTCGGACAATTGGATAACTTTGGTTTCATATGACCGATCATTTGTTTAATATATTTCATAAATAGTAATATCGAAGAAAAACTTTCGAGTAAAAGTGCAATGACTTGTTTCAATTATTCCTTGTTGCTTGCCAATCTTTTCTACGAGATATCATCTCCAAATCTTTCGCTTTCATTAATCAGTGTACTGATAATCGATCGTTCTATTAATCAGTGCTCTGATAATCAAGATTCTGGAATTTCTTTTTCTTGATTTATTTCACACGAGGGATGAAACGTTTTGAAGATGTTGAATGAGTGGTTAAAGATTAATTTTAGTTAACTAGAAGAATAAAATATTGATAAATGCAGATGTGGGTGGCTATCTAGTATACGTTATCAGGAAGCTGTTTTTAATAAGATACGACGACCCAAAACTGACCTCATGACTTGAGATAATGCCTGCCGATTAGAGTCCTTCGGTTTAATGCGTCGCGTACGTGATCGTTCGCTGGAGAATAAGATTCGTGTTTTTTGACTTTTCACTCTCGATATATTTAGGTTCTAGAAACGAAAGTGGAGTTTGCAGAAAAGCGATATACGTCTATTTATCTATCGTAGAAAAGACATAAACACGTACCTTATCGATAAAGCAACTAATTGACATAATTACATGTAACAAACAATATTTACGGAAAACATACTCTTTGGAGCTTGTCTGAAAAATAACAAATAAATGTAGAAAGATTCATGATCATTTCATAAAAAATTGTCCATAAAAAGCATACCTACAATATGATTTTTGGAGTCGCGCCTTACCCATAAATGGGTCAATCAATGTTTGAATAGGAATTACCCTGATCCATATGGAAGATCCTGAACATCTCAAACATCTCTTAATGTCTGTATTATCGAAATTTATTTAGTAATTTACTTTCATTTTGTCCTTTTTCATTTACCCAATTAAAAAATATTCAAACATAAGTTACGAAATTATTTCAATGAATAAAAAGTTAAGAAAAGTTACGAAAACAAATAAAAGCGATGGTTGATTTACACAGAATTCACATGAGAAAAGTCGAACGCGCGGGCGAGCTTCCGCAGTTGATATTTTTCGAATCGTCGCTGCTAACTTTCCTGGCCCGCGATACCGGCTGTCCGGTTCGTCATCTCGTTTAGTCGTGTCCGATCGTTCTCCCGTTTTACTTAACATCTCGGCTGCTCTGCTGTACGCGTTACAGTTTCGGCTTCTTTCTGTCTGTCCGCTGAAAAAATATTGCGTGATCGTGTCAGAAAATCACCAACATGTGCAGTGGTATAGCAGGTATGTTGCTTCACGCTTTCTTTTTATTTTCATCAGCGATATTCGTCGTAAAGTGATATTTTTTATTCCAACGATTTCTATTAACTCCAAGCATCTCTTTTTCATTCGTTCTCATTTATAATTATTAATTTTCATAGTTTTGCTAATTATTAGAAAATCCGTTGATCGCAAAAGAGCGAGGAAGCTGCGAGCAACTTCGTTACGAAACGTCCGCTACATATATATATTTTTATCCGAACATCGTTAAGTAATCGTCTCTCGGTGAAATGTAAACCACTTCGAATTTTGCCGTAAGCGAAACACCCCGAAGCGGAATCGCGAGCGCGCGTGAAAGGGCGAGCCTCATAAAAGAAGTTGCGTCTCGTTCTGTTCCGACATTTCGATCGTTCTAATTTCATTCGACGTACTGAGTTCATCGGTCCTAACCTTACGCGGTGTTCCGTATTTTCGTGAAGCTGTGTAATCAAGTTTCAGAAGGACTAGTTTCATTGTGCTCGCAATTTCTCTGGAGTCTCGGGTAAATTGGCTGAGAGAAATCCTTGGGTCTAGTCCCATAATTCAATCGTTCGACGTGATTGTTGATCGATATAGAAGTTCATCTCAATGATAACTAGACTGTATTTGTGAGATAGTTAAATGTGCAACGTAAGATACAAGGATTTGATAATATTCCATAAATAATTTCAAGAAACGTTTCTTATTTTTCAAGTAAAATATTCTAATCAGACTGCAGATATTTGCTCAAAGTTATACTTTTATGAATATAATTGAAGATATTAAATCCAAGTAGACAATTGTTTCGTTTATTAAATATTATAACGAGTACTATATTTTCCTCGATATTCTGTGCGTTTTGCACCATTAAATTTCCCATAAATGCATGAAATTATTAAACATACGTAAAATTCGGTCGACCGATTTTAATGGATTTCGAGATCACTTAAATAGATGAAACAAATCTGCGCTTGTGTTTCGTTTGTTTAGTTATGCCCATGCAAATTTTATATACAATTCATTTTCTAAAATCATGTCTTGTATGGATTTTACTGTTCTCTTCTTTTCATATTTACGTAAAATAATTGTATTATTCTACAGGACTCTTGATTAACATAACTCCCTCACTTCCTGTTCCAATGATAATTTGATAATTTACATTTGGATATCTAACATCTCGTATAGTTCTTTCATTTTTCATTTACTGCATACAATTTTTTAATATTCGCATAAGACGACAACTGTTACATAATCAGCTACTTATCTTCCTTCGGTTGCTATATTTGCCGTATGAAGACAGTCAAGTAATTTACAAATACGAGCTGTTTGCGTAATCGCCAATTTCGTTTTCGATAACTAAGTAGTTCCAAGTATATTAAATAGTTCAAGATCATTTTACTAATTTTCAGAGGTTCCAAAAATCGTCGTTTCACGTACATTACGTGACTTCACCACGATTATTATTTTTAATTGCACATGGACGTCGTGAGTCACGACGAAATCAGTCAGGGGCGTTGAGCTCGCGGTGGTGAACTACAGTTCGTCGCCGTTAGACGCGGATCATTTTCTTTTCACGACTCGTACGACAGTGTGTAACGTGTGATATCAGCGGTCCTGAAATCTATTATTAATTTTTATCGTGCTTTTGGAGATGTGCAAAAATTTGCGATATAAAAAGGATTAAAAAGATCGAACGATAAGGTATGGATCGATTAAACGTAAATTTTTATAGGATCTCTATATCATTGATATTATCCATAGTATTGTACATTTTAGTTTTCATAGCTTCAAAAAATGCTATTTATTTTTTAAGTGAAGAATATTAACATAGATGTTGATAAGGACAGAACGAGGCATAAATTGTTCTAACTCGTTCTAACTGCCAATTACCTCAGCTTAAAGACTGACTATCGCTGCATTCTTTTTCTTCTCTGTAATATCAATTACTTATTACGATTTAATAATATACACTGCACTGTTCATCATTATTTCGTCGCTTTTGGTTGATTAACAATGACGATATTTGAATTTGAGCAAATGTCGCACTACGCAATTTTAATCGAATTTTACGAGTAATTTTAGGACTTGCGTTGCACCTATATTTATCGTTACATTTTATATGTTAACCGCTGTAGACATAATTATATAGAATAAAATAATTCCGCCCCAATCCATACGTATATCCATAATGAAGATAAATCTTGTCAGAAATCAATAAGTATGTAAATAATTTTGAACTGTAGTGTACATTGAAAGTTTCTTCGTTGCCCAGCACTTGCATTAAAATTTTTACGTTTAGTTCTTCATCAACTTTTACTTTCCACACTTGATCTCTTCCTCCATTCTGTAACTCGTTTGGCAACCTCTCTGTGAATGAAAGTATTTGAAGATCGATGTTCTAAAATCTACAAGGTGGAACTCGCCCCGAAACGGAGACACGCGACGGTTTTCGCGCGTCCAACGCGTGTCCCTGTTTCTGCGATCCACAGCAAGTCCAGCGTTCTAGAAACCTACACCTACATGTTGAGAGTGGTGATCTCGAGAGCCGGTTCGAACTCCCGACCCACTTCCCGGGCACGCTGGCGCGTAATCCGATGCATCTTTAGATTCTCTAGTCCTCTGCTCGATCATTAACCGCCCGCTCATTGTGTTCGCTTCGATCTCTCCAGCATACGCGTGTCATTTCTCTTTTTAAACCGTTTATCGTCTGAACTTCTTTTACGCTAATTACACCAGAACGATACCGTTACCGTAAACGCTACGGTTCATCTGTAATATCTTGAAACTAATTGCTCGGGGGCGCTCACAGATATTTGCATATTTACTTACATTTTAGCGGCGATACTTATCGTTAGTTTATTATAATTGGTATTGAGTTTACCATCGCATAATCGTATGATGCGGGCACTGTAATTAAAATTCTTATTTTAAACACGCGCGTATCTTCCATGCGGGATTCCTTTATCTCTATCTCTCTGTCGTTTAGAATCTGCACAGGTGATTACCCGAGCGTGCGTTCGTTTTCTAACGACTGCTGCGTTTTCAATGGAAGGTTTTCTGTAACCTGTCGATACAAAAGAGAGGCACCAACCTGTTTGTGATTGTGTTATGACACGTGTTCTGGAGAATGCACCTACACTGTGCTATTGTGATAAACAGTTTGTGCATGTTTATGTAAATCGATTTTCTTTTATCAGTGTGGTTACAAAAATAAAACGCAGATTTTTTTCATACTTTTAATATTCTAAAGAACGCTTTACTTTGAATATTTTGGGTATTTTTCATCGCGCGTGTTTGGTATATCCTTAGACATCTAACTCGTTACTATCTTCAAATTTTGTATATTTCATATTAGACAAGATTTGATATAGTTGTAAACGATACGAGTTTCAATGACCTATCTATTTTATTTACACATTTTATTAATATACCTCATCAGTCTCTGTGTGAACAACAATTACCAGATGACCGATACCGGAAGTTATCGAGTCAGCATGACTACTTGGCCAGCGTGAGAATTTGTATTTGACACAATCGATCTGAAACGCATCCATCATTTCAGACTGCACGATGTTGTTCCTGACCGTGACAACGTGTCTGGTGATGGCGGTACAGGCCGGATGTCCTATGCGACCGACCGCGGAACAAACTTCCGCTCCGAGGACTACGGGCGACGGTGGCTATAGGATACTCGTTAGCGGGAAGGCCGACAAATATATTCCCAACGCTGTTTACACGATCAGTTTGCAAGGTAACGACGTTTACCCCGTGTTTATTGGCTTCCCTTTCGAAGATCGCGATATTTACAACGTGCAACCATATAATTTAACCTGCTCGACCACCAAGGTTCTTGTTTAACCATCTACACATTCCAGAAAGTAAATAATCTTCTAGAGTTGGGTCCACACTAACCAGAAATGTTTATGAACTGTTCTATGAGTCGTACACGAGCTGCCTGGAGATTGAACAGAAGCATGTAGCCTCGTATTATAGTAGTAACTGCATAGTAATGCGTAGATCGTCGATCTCCATGAATCGAGTTCGTTGTGTCATCCACGATCATATCTAACTCTGTCTTTTACCAATTTCGAAATATCCAACATCACTCATCCATCCTACAGTGTTTACACCGAAAGGTGTGAACAGCTGAGCTGTGGATCTGCCATGAATGAACTCTTGGAAGGCGCGTGCTCAGCAACAAAGATATTCACGAGATATTCACAAACGCTTTATGATCAAACGATCGTTCCCTGCTTGTAATAAACTCATGAACAGTTCTTGAAGTCTATAAGAATATTTGAGTAAAGTTTCCGGTCAAATAGATATTCCGTCTGGCCGGAATAGCGTTTATCGTTCTCCAACGAATTCGCCGCACGTTTAACGTTTCTTTCTAAAAATTCGAATCGTTTTCAGGATCACAAACGCACGAGAGGCTGCAACAGTTCACGCGTTTCACGCTCTCGGTGAATTCTCAACACGCTCCAAATAATCTTAACGCTCGTGTAGGATACTTTCAACTGTTTTCCGATTCTTTGACCACGTTCAATGAAGACTGCGTCAACACCATCTCGGAAGCTTCCGATTATCCGAAAACGGAGGTGAATTAGCCTTTATACAGCCTTTATACCTATGCGTACATATGAATTAGCTTCCTTTTTTTAAACGTCTGGTACCTAGCCTTATGTTGGTGAAAATGTACAGAGACAGATAACAAATAAATTTCTGGTTGGCTACTAGCCAACGATCGGTGATGTTTGATTCCACCGCGTTATCGTGGCCAGAGTCCGCGAGCTTCCGCAACGAGACAGTTTAAACGTTGTTACCTTGGCACAGATCCAAGTGATGTGGAAGGCACCGCCGTCAGGATCAGGATGCGTTATCTTTACAGCTATGGTGCTGGAGAACAGCGTGCGATGGTACGCCGAGGACGTTGGCTTAACCAAGACCTTCTGCGAAATGGAAGCAGCCGAGAGCGCGACCTTCAATGTGGACAAGTGCTGCGCCTGCGACGAGGCAAAATACTCGGTGAGTGAGCTGGGCGAATATCTGGCAAAGGCGGTTCGAAACTGAAATTTTGTTTTGATTTGAATAATTGCGAGAATTTAACCCTGTTACGTCCTTTGGATAATTTTTTATCCTTTTTTAAATTTTGCAATGTCAGTTACAAATTCTAAAGTAACACATTATGTTGACGACTGCCAAGATTCCTTTGTTCAAATTTGGAGCTAATATTCAAAAGCTTAAATTTGACATTCAAAGACATCGGAAGTTTGCTTATTTTTTAATTGAAAAAGTGAGAAAATTTAGGACCGTAACAGAGCTTAATTAAAGATTAAATTCGACCGATGCAAGAAAAGTTTCATAAGATGTCAAGCATCGAATTTCATAAAATTGTATTCAGTATACTGTACGATAGTTAACAATGTGTGATATAGTCAGCACGTATCTCGTCATAAAGATAAATTTCGCTTTCTGTAAACACGTTTAAACGCGATAAGAAAAGAAAGAAACTTAATGGTACGTTAAACTGTCATCGTGAGAAATTGTACTGTAAATCACTTGGCGCCGATCTCACGGAGGTCGGTCGATATTTATAGCATAGACAATTTCGTAAAAATCGATGCAGAATACTTCGTAAAGGCTTGAAAGCTAGATAGCTTCTCAGCAATTTCTACCTTCGCGTTTCAGTTGACAATGGAAGGACTCTGGTCAAACGTGACTCATCCAAAAGACTTTCCATTTTCTATTTGGTTGACCCACTTCAGTGACCTAATCGGCGCTTCTCACGTGCCGACATTTTCCTTCTGGGGTAAGGACCACATCGCAACTGATGGCTTCCGGCAGTTAGCTGAGTGGGGATCCGCGTCAGGAGTAGAATCTGAGCTCAGGGCTCAGACCGGAAATAAATTAAAAACGCTCATCAAAGCTGCTGGATTGTGGTACCCAAACGTAAACAGCAATACTACCAGCAGTTTCAAGTAATTATTTATATTTTTTGGCTGTTATTGTTGGCACGGTATCTTCGTGTTCTGTAACAATTTCTGTGAAAAGAAAGGTGAAAAAAATGGAAAAACTTTTCTTCAACAATTATTACTATACTACCTGGATTAATTGGATAATTGAGCAGCTCGTAACGAAAATGATCGATGCCAGATTTTTTCACTTCTTGACCTACGATATGTTGAAATCAGTATTATTAATGTTCTACAACTGTATGTTTTTACTAAACATAATTACTCTACGACATAATTATAAATACATTTACAGCAATTGTGTGACATAATGAATATTTTCTGAAGATATAATGAATATAAAGATGCTATATAGTATTCGTTTGCCTAGTTGTAGAAAGAGAAACATCAACAAAGGTTGTTTTAAATATAGGTCAAGGAATTAAAAGATGATCTTGATAAGCACTCATTAAATATAAACAAGGAACATCAGGATAAAAATGCTAACAAAAATACGCTTATTATTTTCCTTCCGTGTGCTCTTCATATAGAATATCCAACTATGTAAATACTAAAATATGACAATTTCAGAATTGACACGAAGAAGGTGGTTGCAATACTAGCAAAACGTTGAAATAATATTTTTATTGGACACGGTCACGTTGAATACAAATAGTAATAACTGCAGAAATCTGGGCCGTGAAGACCTTGATGTTCAAAAACTTTTTCCAATTAATCTTATTTCTATTTCTCATTATTCTAGAGTGGATAGGCTACATCCCATGATATCTGCAGCTTCCATGTTTGGCCCTTCTCCAGATTGGGTCGTCGGTGTTAGTAAACTAAATCTCTGCAGAAAGGACTGTACCTGGACCAAAAGCGAGATAATCGATTTATACCCGTGGGACGCTGGCACTGACAATGGAATCTCCTACATGTCGCCCAATTCTGAAACAAAGCCGCGCGAGAAGATGAAACCAATCACCACTCTGTACCCTGAAGATCCCAGATCACCGTTTTACGACCCAACTGGAAGGCCCATGCAGCCATTAGCCAGGTTGTATTTGAACAGAGAGAAAATTATTCCGCGGGGTTGCGACGAGGAAATTCTTCAGCAACAAGTCACGCAGCTCGAGGTAGCTGAGAACACCGAGGATACTTCTAGACGTAGGCGACATTCGATGTCCTCTTATTTAATTCTAGTGTAATCGTTTTGCTAGAAGAGTGATATATTTAAGAAAAATTGTTAATTTAGAAATATTGACAATTAACGCTAAATGTGTATTATTTTTTAGAATATAGAGAATGTTACTATGTCAACTAACGAAATTATGCTATTTAATAAAAAAATACTAGAATTCGGAGACTGTCTTAATCCTTCGTTTGAGAATAAGCAATATACATAAACGATGCTATATTAGGAATAAAGTGCCTCAAAGCGTAAAGATTATTGTTTAAATTGTAAAAGCAATAAAATTTGTTCGTCGCTAAATGATCGAGTTATTAATAATTTTCTTTCTAACTCAAATTAATTACGTGAGAAATTTACTCTTCCTAATTAAGTCACTCTTCTAACAAACCATACTTACTTACGCCTTTTAACATTTAATTTTCTTATTATTTTCAGCCGAATGTCAGACTACAGACTACACAGCTTGGTCAAGCTGCTCGGTGACTTGCGGCAAAGGACTGAGAATGCGTACCAGGTCGTATCTAATGCCTGAAAAAGCAGCAATGTTCAAGTGCAACAGGCAATTAGTTTCAAAGGAAATGTGTGTCTCATCGATCCCGGAATGCCCGTAAGTACATGGAAAACATATTGGAAACTCTATATGCTTTAAATAAACAATGAAATTACTGCTAGTAAACATTTCCTCGATCGTTTTGCGCAATGATATTAGTCAATTAAATTATAAATTGTACGCGTCTCCTTTATAAATTTATTATTTCACTGACTTCAGTGGAGAGGAGGAGACAGACGATACTGATTTGCTGCCGGTTCTTAATAATCCTTTTTGCGAGACAACTGATTGGGGTTCCTGGTCCGAGTGCTCCTCTACGTGTGGTCCGGGGCTAAGGATGAGAACAAGACGATTCCACAATAGCATGGGTCGTAAACGATGTCCTCACGTTTCCATTGTCGAGAAAGAAAAATGTATGGAAGCGGCGTGCGTGCCTGGCTTAGAGGAACAGATCGATCCTACGTGCAAGGTATGCTATCTGCGCCCTGGTTGTAAAGATTTAGTCCCTTTAGCGCTTCCTGTAGCGTGTCTTGAGCGCTGAATTCAAACGTTGAATCATGGTTAGTTCGCGTGTAAGATGTAACATTTGTTTCAGGTGACTGAGTGGTCCGATTGGTCTCCGTGTAGCGCTTCTTGCGGAAAGGGGGTAAAATTGAGAACCAGACTGTTGATGGTAGACCCGTCACAGCAGCAACATTGCTCCTCTAAATTGGAATTGCTGCAGCAACGTCCGTGTTTGGAGCAGGCTGACTGTACTTTCGACATGGCGACTGCAAAAGGTAAAATTTTAGAAGAATTCGAAAGCGGCGTGTAAATCGGATGCAGTATTTTACTCTCCTTAATTCAAGTGTCCTATCTATCATTTTGATGTATCCGAGCAAACTGAAAGTTTATTGTTCTTTGCGTCTTCGTTTTTCATTGCCTAATTTAGAATATTTTAATAATTATTTCGCAGTTTGTATAATACAACATCACCTAAAAAGTAAACAAAGTACAGGGAACTTAAAATATTTCGGTACATATTGACAAACGAAAAAGATATTAAATAGGATATTTTAACTAGAGATTGTAGCTCGAATAATTTCGCAAGATTCGTTTTCCAAATATTTTTGAATGGAATTTATACATTAAGAGTTAGCTGCGTTCTATCTAAAATTTCATTTCAGTAGGAGCAGTTTGGACGAATGGAATTTTACATTGGTTTACTATTGTGTTTCAGTGGTCTGTATGGAACAAGCTGATCCTGGACCCTGCAGGGGTTACTTCCAGAGGTGGGCGTTCGTTCCTCAGAAACTGATGTGCGTACCCTTTGGCTATGGAGGTTGTCGTGGTAACAGGAACAACTTCTTGACTGCTGAAGAGTGCAACAATACCTGTCGCATTGTGAGTATTTTTATTAGTTTGTTGTGAACGATTCTTAACAAAGTGAAATCTTCATTTAATTCCAGGTACGAGACATTCTTAGCGGGCAGCCTGTAAGTGAAGCTGACGCTAGAAATGGTCTGATACCTCGCGCAGAACCTGTCGATTGTCGTGTGAGCAAGTGGTCAGCTTGGTCACCTTGTAGCGTCACGTGTGGTACAGGTCGCGTTACCAGTTATCGTACAATCCTGGTGAGTCGGATAAACTTTGAATAAAATGATAATATTTACTTCTATTATTACTAACTATTATCATCGTATTGTAATTAGTAATTACTAATTGATATTTGGAATTTCCAGCAAGAGCCACAAAACGGAGGAAATCCTTGTCCCAAGAAGCTTCAGCGGCGATTCAGATGCCAGCTAGCACCATGCGAATAACACTTTGAAGAAATTCGATCTTTAATCAACTGGCACGACGAATAAAAGGTGAAATATACATCTGGGACTTCATACAAAAAAAGTTGTTGGTTTTATATAAAAAATTTTGTAAAGAAGTATTGCTTCTCTGAAATTATGAATTCTGGTGACAGATCATAACATTAGTTTGTATATGATATGACAGGTATGAAAGAAACCGATGTATCAGAATAAATGGTATTTTATTAATGGTCACTCGTGATCTCTCTATTCTCAGTTTGAGTTACTCAAATACGCTGGGCTATGATCGCAAACGAACGTAATCGAAAAATGGACCTCCCGCATTGCGTTCAAATATGTTTGTCTCTTCGTTTAACAAACAGCGCCAAACGAAACATTCGCAACCGAAAGAGTTTTATACGTTCGATGGGAAACTCATGCGCGTCCAGAGTAGGCCATGTCGCAAAAACGAGCACATAAGCTTTTTTCAATATTAATTTCAATTAGTTTCGATAATAATCATTTATCCGTTAAACATACCTTTCTTTTTCTTCAACATCGATATACAATAATTCGAATCGTACCCTGACAGTTATAGAAACTCGTATATCTTTACGAAACTCTTATAATTTTTGTAAATATTTTTAATCAAGCCTCAACAAATATTTACGAAACGATAACGCTGCAAAATGGCTAATCTCGAGGTCTCCTATACTTCTGCACTCTTGCCCCCGATCTAACAGATCGCGTATTCTCTATAAAATATCTGACTTCTGATGATGAATGCTGTGCTATCGGAAACGATATTAATTTCGATCGTTAAAAAATTCCGCTAAATTCTATGATTCGTCTTCGAGTTACGATCTATTGTTTCAACCGGCTTAGGTCGTTAATAAAACGTTGGTTCCGTTTTGCGTGTACTCTCGTTCCACTGTATCCTTCTTTCTCACCTTGCTTCGCGTTTCTATTTTTCTCCTTCTTTCTTTTCTTTTCTTTTTTTTTGTTTGTTTCTTTACAATGATAACCGCTTCACAAGATAACACTCACTACGACGTTTGCCAAGTGGACATCTAACTTTACATTTACAATAATAATCTCATAAATAATACACGTAGGCGGTATAGTAATTACGTACGGTCTGTCAGGCTCGCGAACTCAAATAGGATACGAAGACGATGGAAATTCGAGTGGATCCTTTGGATAACGAGATTCTCTTTCGCGTTCCTGACACCGGGTTCACATTAATTACAGTTATTATCATACGTACACGTAATATCTAGGAAGTAGTACGGATCTTAATCTGTTTTAGGCCTCTACTCGACTACGCTACGGCTCGTTCTGTTTTGGTCGTGACACATTTATCTCGTCCTCCCTGCTTCGTAAACCGCTAATAAAGGAAAAAGGATTACCGCGGACGCAGCAAATCGTCTTTGCTAGGATACGCTTCCCTTTTGTCAATGGGAAGAAAAGAAATCGTCGTGTTCGAAGTTCTTCGATTCGAGCAATTCGGCCGTCCGTTTTATCGCTGTCAGCAGATTCTACAATAGTTGTTAGAAATTCCGGAAACGAATATCGACCGGGAGAAACGTATCCTAAATTTCGATCACTTCCTTCCTTTCCCCTATGATAATCGCTTCTTCGTCAGAATAAAAGAGTAAGATAAAAAGAAAAAAATATACTATACGTTTGAGTACGGATCATTGACTAGAGTTCGTTGAATGATAAAATAAAGCAGTAATAGATGACTAGTTGAATTAAAAAATTGGAGAAGATTGTAAAAGAGCACCGATCTTCAGCAGACCAGCTTCCTGAAGCGGCATGCATAAATTCGACATGTTCGCCAGTCCATTAACGTGAACGACGATAACGATTCTTCCAGTTTTTCCGAGTTAATTATAATCGTCCGTAAAATGTTAACGCAACTACCGATCGTCGCAATCCTCTTCTTTCGTATGAGATCGTCCGACTAGTGCTGACTAGGTTAGTTATCGTCGACCCACTTGCCCCTTCCGTTCTGGCAGTAGTAGCAATAGTAATAACAGTATAGTAATAGTAGGTCGTTAGACGATACGGAACGGATCGAAATCGTCTCCGTGGAAGTATCATCTGTTCCGATCGTCATTCTCACGGTATAAAATCATCGCTGATAATGTTTACGCACGGACGACAATGAGATTAACTCCGATGGCGTGAGCACGTGAAAATGATAAGTTACGTCGGTATGATCATTAGGAACGCGATATAGATCGACGCGACCGACGCGAGGAAACTTGGACAATTTTAATGAAAATCTTCGCGATGTTTTTTCGGGGAAACATTTTTTCTCTGAAGGATAAACGCTGCGCGTTTTCGGTCTGTAACGTGTTCAGAAACTTTGTTTCTCAGAGCGACATAAAGCGCCGCGAAAGTTAATCTTCCCCGGAAACGAGAAAGTTGGCGCGTTAGGTGAAAGACGCTCGTATTAAAGTTATAGTTAGGCTCTCTCCCATTCTCTTCTTCTCCCACGAAACATCGAAGTAAAGGGGGCCGTTATGGGTCGACGAGTTGGCGTTGCTCGAGATTCACGGGCGACGTCGCTTATTAAATAATACATGTACATATATATCTATATAGTTTCTTTTGTCTCGGCGAAATGCGTCGTCGCCAAAAAGGCATCATTGTGCGTGTGCCGACGACCACGCGATCTTACGCGATCCTCTTTCGCGATCGATGTCGTCGTTCCAGCCTTTGCTGGTCAGTAGAAATGCAACTCGTCTACGCGCAAATATCGATTGCAGTACGTGATACGTTGCTGCGGAGAGATCGTTGAATCTTCTCAGAGCCATCCTCCGGATACATCGTGACCGGATATCGGCTCGATACCCGGAAGCCGCTGTAGCTGCGTCGCTGATCCGTTCCTTTTCATGGTCGCTGGGAGAGAACTGCTCGCGACCACGCTCTCCTCCGTCGTTGATGGTGTCAGCGGAGCAGCCGGAACCACTTCGCAACACAAACAAACAACATCTTCTAGCTGTTGCTAGAATTCACTTATGCTCGTGTCTGTGCAAATATACTCTAGCATCGTCTTATCGTTTTAATAGCTTACCAGATATACGTAAAAATCTGAATTGTTTCGACTTTGTTCCATTTGAAGATTATTGGAAGTCAAAGTATCAAAGTAAAAAGAGTTACTCAAGGTTACTTAACCTTCGTCGATTGTACTGGTCCTCAGTCGATCGTAATATATAGATATTTCATGTTTGCTACCGTTTAAGATAAAGAATTGCATGTAAATTTAAATGTAGAGGTAAAAATTTTCTTTCCTCGATTAGAGTCTTTTAAAAATATTCCGTAGATTTACTTTTTCATAAAATAATATACGATAATGTTGCAGCGTTGAACAAAAGTGAAAAGATATTCAATGCCAATTTTCGATACTTTTCAAAGTGACAGATTTCTGAAAAAAGACTACAGCGATCCAGCCACCACCAGACGAGGGTTAAACGATGTTAAAAGTACGATAGGGACTCACCAGGTTGCTCGTTAGCGTTGACACCCTCAGGTGTGTCGATACTAGGCTGCTGACTTTGCGTGCCTTCGTGTCTCCTCGGTGGAATCGGCTGTTGGCCCAATTCCGGTCCTCTAGCAGGTACGCTGCTGGCTCTCTGTAGTTGTTGTTTCTTCGATACTTTCGAAACGAGAGCCGAGGTGATCGGGTACATCGGATTCGTACCGCTGCTGCTTCTCATTCCCGAACTCGCCCTGGAGTCTGAGAAGTTCTTTCGTTTCTTTCGGAGTGCTACCAGCGCGCCTAGGCCATGAGCGAACATGTGATGTCCCTCGTGATGATGCGAATGATGCGCGTGATGAGAATGGTGCGTGGCCTGGACTTCGGGTCCAGGGGTCTCCAATGATGATTTTGAGTCCGTCGATCCTTCCGATCTTGAACCGCCATCTTCAGAAGCAGGCGAGTACACGGAATCCTCTGAACGAGATCTACCTGAGGAATCAAAAAGAGTCGCAAACTATGGAAACATACTCTGAATCGAGATTCGTTCTACTCCCTAAATACAACAAGAAGTACTAAATTTCTCGTAAATATATAGACATTGGTACAATGACAGTTTAATTAAAAAATTTAACCGTGTACAATCAAGTGTACCAAGTGAAATTTTGTCATAATTATTTTTACGGTTAAAAATATACAGTTTATCGCGTAACTTACCAATTAGCCTCGAGACTCTTCCTCGAACTTTAGCTGCCTCGATAAGGTTTTCCCACCTCTTCTTCTTCGAACTTCCCCTAATTCTGCGACTCTGTCTGCTCGTACCGAGTCCCGGAACGCTGTTAGTACTGGTGTGATGTGGACTCTTCTTTGGTGTGGCGCCTGGTCCAAATATCCCGCTCAAGGTCGAACCAAATATCTCGTGGGAGTTTTCCTGTTGCACTTGTTGCAGCGACGCTGTAAATTCGTCAACCGGCGGTAGACTGCCACTTCCACTGGGTTGAGGGGCGATATTGAATCCCTTCATTAGACGTCGCTCCTTCTGACGATTCTTCTTACCCCCCGCACCTATGGACAGCTCTTTAAGGCTACCGTCTATGGGGCAGAGAGAAAAACCAAAGACTACTACTCTGAAGCGGCTACCAACAAACTGAAAGGGTCTTGGCAAATGCCTGTGCGTGTCTGTATTACCGATTAATTACGTTCGTTCGTCAACAACATTAACGCGATAAGCGTCTGTTCGTAACTTGGATTTTGGCAAATATTCGCGTTACACATTAAATCGGACCAACCAACTACGAAACAATATTTGCGCCAGACGATCCTTGATTGCATTAATTATACCGCCGGGGTTCACCGAATGATTAATAGCGTTCCAGTAACGAACTTCGAAACTTTCATTTACGAAGGATGAAGCTAGCAAACCCCTTCTTAATGTCGTAGTCATGTCACGATATAAGGCTTCCACCAACTTGATACGCTTTACGAACATAACTCCAAGGGATCGTGCATAGGGAACATAAGATAGAAACGGAAAATTCTATGAAAACATAGGATATTATACAGAGTGTCACAAAATATGTGGAGAATATTTATTCGAGGGTCGATTCTAGACAGTAAAACGGTGAGAAAGATTCGTGTACAAAATTGTTACTTGAGGCATATCTTTTAAGATATAAATAATTTTATTTTGCGCTAAAAATACGTGTAAAAATACGTATGATACAAACAGTATTCCTTTATCACTCTTACACTTCATAACTCTAGGATGCAATAAATCAAAGTAGAATTACGCATGTTATATTTAATTTCGTTCGTTTGCTTCAAAGTGAGAAACTCGTGTTTCGCTTGATGGTGTAACTGAGACAGAAAGAAAGATGCGTCAGCTGATTCATCGATGCCAGTCCTATTTCTGGCGTAAAACGAAATTGTTTATAACATAAAGAATAAACCTCAAACAACAGTTTAACTATTAGTTTAGCGTCTAAAATCGACTTTATAAGTATCCTTCATCATAGATATATATTGTAACACTCTGTAGGATATTACAGAATATCGTAGGATACCATGAAATATTACAAATTCTACAAAACTATCACACGAAATCGAAATACACAATTAGTGTCTATAAAGTTATCATATCGTTTCAATCGTGCAACTGAGCTCACCAGTTCCAGCGCCACTGGCTGTGGACGTGTTCATGCCGGAATTCTTTAAAATCTCGATCAATTCGCATCTCAGAGCGCTGATATCTTGTTTAATCTCGTTCACGTCGTCTTCTGTTACACCCTCGCTCTCCGCTTTCCTTTGCTCCACCGTCACATACCTTCTCACCAAATTCCTCATAATACTTTGATACCTAAAGTCTCTTTCCGATGCTTGCTTAACTTTTCTCTATTAGACAAACAAGATTACCAAATTACCAAATGTTCGTGGTCGTCCTACGTTCCATCGAAAATCCGATGATGAAATTAGCAACGCTTTGATTTAGAGTCAATTCGAATTAATCTCACTCTGATCGTTCTCATGTGCTCCTTCTTGGCAGCTCTGCTATGGCCACACAGCTTGCGATACAACCACTGGCCCATGTACCAAACGCTCTTCGGAGTCGGGATGATGTTAAACGGTGGTGGAGCCGTGCCACCCTCCTCGAAATAGCTGATCCAGAGTTTGCTCCTGGCGAACTTCCATTCGATATCGGCACGTTCCTGATTCCAATGACAAAGGAAATGTCCTCTATTTATGTCACGACGACGATCAAACAGATAAAGATTAACTCACAGAGATCAACTGATAGGAATGGTTCATCATGGCGATTAATAGATTCAATAGTACGACGATGTTGATCACCGAGTACGTGCCGAACATCAGCATGCCCCAGAACCTGGTGAACGCTTTAATGCCATCCAGTTCGAAGCTCTCGAGGTCGACTAGTCCGAACACGGCCCAGAATAGCGTTTGAGCGGTTTCGAACAAACTGACGAAAGAATACCGATCATGTCCCAATGATTTTTCAGCTTTGATTAATTTAATTTTTCTTAAATCACATTTAATTTATAATTTTCCACGTTTTTTACTTTATCATCTAGTTAAGAAATTCGTAGATTGTAGAGAAAGACACGATAAGTCGCATTCTTTATTTTCTGTACAATACATTGCCAATCGATCTTATATCACCGAAATTGATTTTTCATTAAATTTGCCTACGCGGTACTCTTGAAAAATATTTACATCAAAAATATCGATTTCGAAAGTATTGCTCATTGCTATTTAGAAGATATTGCGGTTAGTGTCTTTTTCTTTTACAAAATTGCATTTATTATTGAAGACTTTATATTTTTGAATCGGACAGATTGTTCCCCCTCTCGATTATGTTATATAAAGCTATAAGCCAACAAACGTTAAATAACATGAAAATCGGAAGATCAATTAGATTATACTCAACATATTTCCTTAATACATTTATACTTAACAAGGTTTATAATCTTCATTTAGAAGTTACTATATCAAAAAGTAGCACGCACTTTGCAAATCTACGCCAAACGATGCAAGCGTTCGAATCGGTCGTGACGTTGGTGTTACCAGAATAAGCCATCGCGGTCGG
Source organism: Bombus impatiens (assembly GCF_000188095.3). Classification (NCBI taxonomy): domain Eukaryota; kingdom Metazoa; phylum Arthropoda; class Insecta; order Hymenoptera; family Apidae; genus Bombus; species Bombus impatiens. Next base: position 1,972,447 of record NT_176882.1, on the reverse strand, counting down.
GCACCGTTTCTTCTCCATATCCGCGTAGTACCATAGCAGCTGGTTTAGACCTAAGTTAACGAATAACGTCGTTTCGTGAGAGTTATTTCAGTCATGGTTTTTATACGGATCGACCCGTGGAATTGACATGGAGATTTACCGCAGGAGAAGGCGAATAGCACCAGCACATAGAGGAAGAAGAACTTCATGATGTCCATTACCATCCTAGACAGGGAGACTTGCAGTGGACCGAGGTGAGGATTTACGGAGAAAATGTAGACGAGTTTCAGAGAGCTGCAAGTAGATCGATAGACCAGTCGCGTTGCGTTTGATCGTATGTGCGGCTGAAGAGCGTGAAATTGAAATTTATGCTGAAAGAGTGCTGCCTAATTACATTTCTCGGGATTTCACGAGATATCGTGCAAAGAACTATCCAAAGCGTACTAGAGTACTTCTCAATTACCTTTTTCACGCGTAACCGTGAAATTTTATGCGTTAGAAAGTTGCTGGCGCCAAGTAACATTTCAAATAATGTAATTGTTTGAAATAAAACATTCTAAAGTTGTGGTATTAACGAAAATACTTGCAATTTGGGGGACTTACATATTTAGTTTCTATTGAACATGAACAATGGCTCAGGAAATTTCATCAATATAATTATGACAGCTGTGCCTGGTTACCAGTGTTCGTGATATATTTTAGAAAGCTTCGTACAACGAAATTGATATATCTATAAAAATTTTCTATGATTTGTGCTCAAGTACTTTGAGTTAGTGTTGGCTAGTAGGTATTGGGTTGCTCGAAGAATTCGTAGCGTTTTTGGCAATCGATGTAACTTATTTTATTCTATATATCGTACGTTTGATAAGGTTTGGAGAAAATTATTCGTTATGTGCTTCTGCAAAATACTGCTTCCTGTTGTGCATCTAATGGCTTAGTTAAACGTTCGTCAAGAATTTTTCTCGTCTTCTACATATCATCCATATCTTTACAGGACATTTATTCTGTGAAAAGAAATATTGCAGAAGCCTACACAAGGGCTGTGTCAATAAATTCTTTGCCGTGAGAATTAAAAGTTTATTAAAAGAAATGATATATTCTATAACGTACAATCTTCAAATTGTGTCCAAATTTCGCTACGAATTTTCCAAACAATTCATCATCAAACAATTATTCGTTAAATATCTGGCTCTGCGAACTACGTGCAAATTTGAACAATAATTCAAATAAATGTTTTTAGTAAGAAAGAATAGGACGAAGAAAATAAATTCAATGAAGACCTGAATATATTGGCGGCGGAGAAAAGGCCCTCGGATATGAGCATTGGATCCCACGTATCCCATTGTTCGCGTTGCAGTTCGATCATGGATCCGGACTTCTGGGTTTCTTTTTGCACCCTGTAGTAAGCGACCACCCTGAGCGCGGCCGTAGCTACGTATAAGGAGTTGGTAACGAAGTCGATCACGTTCCACATGTCGTTCACGTACTCCTCGAGGCCGACGTCCCACAGCTGCTTCACTTCGGACCAAATCAGGCCGGATACCCAGGCCAGGATGAACCTACGATACGTCGTACACGTTTGCCGATATTTTCCCCATTTTCTCGAAATCGGCTTTCTCCTGGGAGTATCGCCGGCCTGACTTAAAAGCGTTTCGAGAAATGCGTCGCCCAACTTCACGTATATTATTTCCTTTACAGGGAATAATATACTGTCAGTTTGGGAGAAGAAGTCGTTTCAAGAGGTGCCACGAGGGACGGGTGGCTACCAAGAGTGTTTATTTTTGGGAAGTCAGTTTTATTTGGGTTGCGCTACTAGAATTTAGTAGAAGCTAGAGCTGTAGTGGAAGGATGATGCAAGGTATCGTCGAGTGGATTGAGTTTCCAGCGCACTGAGGAAATATTCTTAGGAAAAATAACAATCGATATCTGCCGCGTTTTTATTTAGCATCGTTTTGTCCAGTTCCACGTGAACGAAGAGAAACATTGATTAAGAATATTGTCTTACCATTCGACTATCGTTGGAGCAGCGCCTCTTTTCGTCGGTGCTGGTTCGTGCTCTATGACATCGTGACCCATCCAGTTCCCGATCACGCTTTCTATCCTTTGACTAGCCAGAATCAACATGACTGCAAACAAACGTGAATCCATATCATTTGTAATCACTTTTTATTTCATTTCGGTCATATAAGAATATGGCTATTTAACGTTGTCGTTTTATTTTTCGTTACACAAAATCACGTCCTTTTTTTTTATTGATACGACGAGTATCTTTTTGGTTATACCAATTTTTGTAAAAACTCATTAAACGGTACAAGTCGGAAATGTTTAATCTTTTGTATAATAAGTTAGTGAAGTGTATCGCAAGACAAGGATCAATGAAGAAATTTGTTTTCGAAGAATTATCTTATTTCTTACACTTCCTTTCAACAAAAATGGGTTAAGTTAAAAAAACAGTACAAATTCGAGTTTTATTTTATTCTATGAAAAATATATGTAATACCGTAATTCAACATATGCGAACGTTTATCTGGATGAACATATCCGTATTTAAATTGGGAATCGGTGATACCATACCATGAAAATTATAGCTATTTCTTCAAATATCTCAAAGTGTGGTTTTCCAACTTATACCTACCGTTTCTCAACTCACGTGTATAATTATCTCGCATAATCGAGCATATAAAAGGTGCATATTCGGTCAAATGGCATAACCAATCATGTTCGCGCGTGTGATACGTGATTACAGAAGATAGATCGATTGATCGATTGACTGTGATTTTCGAACGTATTTACGTACAATTCATGTATGCATCATGCTTATATATATATAGGTATATATGAGATAGTGATGCTATCATGATACGTAAAAGGTTTCGCGACGTGCGAAGCGATTTACAGAGAGATAGCGATTTAACTTGTCTTTTCTGAGATACGATTGGGATTTTCCGAGGTATGACTGAAATTTTACCGAAGATGCGCGCTGCTTCAGTATTCTTTATACCTCGTATCCGTCTTCCATCGTACGTTGTACTCTTGCAAAGGGGACATTGACCAAGTGTTACGTGGGGATGTTCGTGGAGTTAGTATGAACGTACACCTCTGTGGAATATTCGAGAGGGTACGAGTTATGTGGCGGAAACCATTAGGTTGGTCGTCGCATGACCATTTGGAAACTGCGAAGTTTATGACAGGATCTCGGCTACTGAACTATGGGACAGTGTCGCGGAGAAGCTAAAAATGCATGGCATCGAAAATCCGTTAAATTACTCACGTACCGTCTGAGTGCTGGCTCGTAGATGGTCGTAGTGCTACAGTTCTATTTCTCAAAAATAAAGCTTGTTTAACGAAACGTTCGGTACATCGCGTTACGACAGTCAACGTATGTAATCGACAGTTAAATTGAAAAATGGAAATACAGGAAAGACACGTTTTTACGTAATTGCAGCGAAATGTGTTAACAGCGTAACGTAATTCTAAACTGGTCTATTAGAATTCTACGAGACATTGCTGCAATTGCGAGGCTTACAACTATAATGGGTTCAAGTTACATCTTTGCGTAACATTGTTTCAGGGAAACTCGATAATAGGGACGATGCGGTGTATCGAAGTTGTAAGTCGCCTTAAAGCACTTGACAACTTCGTACGATAGTGTTTGAAACTCCAAATCACTCTGAACAGATGTGCATCATTGTAGATTGGTCTTCTTCGAAGATCATTTACCGATCGAAAAACGATAGAAACAGCTATTGGATTCGGCAATTTACATACAGGCTTGCCTCCACGATCACATCGGGTCAAATATTATCCTCGTATGTGTGCGGGACTAACCACGTACTACGACCGACGAGATTAACTTGGCTTATTCCTGAATAATCTCTCGAAATTCCTTACGCCCTGGTCCTCGAGGAGTACATTATCTCGCCGTGCTCCCCGTGACTCAAAATATCGTTAGTTTAACTTCGAGGTCAATTATGCTTTTCGCGAATGCCTGGAACCTGGCCTGGAACTTGCTGCCTTTGCTTCAGCTGTCTGAATGCCGCTCTCTAGACCGTTCTCTAACTGAATCTCCTCGGCCGAGTTTCTAACTGCTGTTGTATTCAAACCTCTGACCATTTTCGTCACGAAACATCTTGATAAAAATTCCGAGTATTTACTCGAAGGTTAGAATAATGGGGGAGAAAAACGCGAGGCAAAGTAACAGTACAGATACGGTCTCGCATTTAATAAAATTTACCATTATGGAATACACTCGTGCCGTTTAATTATCACATTAAGGAAATAAAGAATGTCGGAGGTCCCGAGTGTTCCCGATTCAGTGCTGTATACTATAATTTTGCGATGGAATTCGGTAGCTTTAATTCGATTAAGGGTGTTCCCGTTTTCAAATGTTTATCGTTTCCCCGTAATGATGGTTAATGTCTCAAATTTAGAGCATTACCGCACTCTGCTATTATTGGTAGTGAGAGGTATTCGTGAATCGCGGTTGCCATGAGAGGTATTTGTAAATTGTTTAGAAGCGGGTCTCTGCGTTTGATTCGCTGACGTGAGGAAAGGTAAAATACGTTGCCGAGAGGAACGAGGTTGAACGCATTCCCGTACGCCTGAAGGAAACGAGCGAGCCAGCTGTTTGGAAAAAAGAGAAAGTCATGAACCAACTTTGATCGAGGTTAATTTTAGAACGTGCTGGAAACAGCTTGCAGCAGTGATGAAGCAAGATGTAGTCGATCGACGCGACGCACAGTGCGGCATTTGAATGAGGATTCGGCGCAAGAATCAAAAGTCGTTGGCCACGTTCGTCACGTTCGCACGTTCGCAGAACAGGTTCGCACGCTTGCAAGCCATGTCCTCGCGTTCCGACGAGGCAAAACTTGGTAGAAAGGAGAAAGATACTTACAAAGAAAAGTGAAATACGAGGCCGAGTGACAGATGAACTTGATGAACGGTTTCCTCATGGTCTGGCCGACCACGCTGTGGGGCGCGATGATGTATGCAACGCTGAAGAAAGGAAAGAGGACGCCGATCCTGACGATCTCCAGCGCCTGGAGGACCATGTTTTTCCTTCGGAAGCCTGGAAGACCTTCGTACCAAATCGATGCGAGTAACTGCTGCACGTTGGGATGCGCCACGAACTGGAAATTCCAAGATAATCTAATATCGGTCGACAGTTTCCGGTCATGTAACTAGCAAATTGTACATATTAAGGTCTAATTTAGGAATTAGGACTCATCGCGAATGATCCATCTAGGATCTAACGACGTTATATCTACACTTTGCTCTTGTGCAATCTTCTTAATCTTCTGTACCTTACTGGCGTTGAGAGATATTGATATTTTGGACATTTTTTCTTGGTTAATAATAAAAAATAATAACGAATAATTATATCTTCTTTTCCATCGGTAAACGTATAAAGACTTTCTTAAAACATCGAAAGATTTTTCGCTGATCGGGACGACAGTCTAGTTGAGACATTAAAATTCGAGGATCGCGGTAACATTAAAAACAATTCGATCGTATGCATTATTCGCATTAGATCTTATTCAAGCAATCTGTTTCTTTTATAGCGTACAATTTTTCTTTTACGATTCGTTTGAGAAATATAAAAGTTCGAACGGTTACCTTTTTCTGCCGAAGTTTAATAGCGAGTTTCAGCCGGTTCAGATGCATCCTTTCGCCGTGCTCGAACGCTGGCCCGGTGGGATCGTGATTTAGGAGCACCTCCAGCTCGTAGGAACTTCTAGTGTGATCCAGTAAAGCAGTAGCAAAGTCTTGGCATTGTCTTCTAAGCTCCTAGAATCGCAACATTGCCGTTTCGAGAAGCGAGCACGCGAGGCGCGAAACAAGTTCTGTCAACAACGCGGAAGGACGGAATTATTCGCCGGTGTTTCTCTGCAGAAGCGTTGCTACTTTCGTTGACGGAAGTTTCGTCGACGGTGCTTCTGCAAGTAAGCTGCGACGTCGTTAGCGAAACTTTTTTCTCAAACGTATACGGGTGGCACCGTTTTTCTCGAAAACGATGGCTCTTGAAAACGGCTCTTAAAAGAAGCTGTATCGAATTTTAAGGACACTTGGAGGCCCGTATCGTTCGTTTCGAGGGAAATTCCGAAGAGAAGCATGAATAAGAGCGATAAAAAGATTCAGATCGAAGACAGGTCGTTTGTCAATCGAGTTGTCGGGGGACAATCGGCCATTCGGCGCGATTCGAGACCTTCGAAAAAACGCGGAGTAATCTCGTGGAAACTTTATCCCCGCGAACGAAGGATAGGGAGAAATCGGTCGGTAATTTATTTCCCTTTAGTGCTCGTCGATCGCTTGGAAGATTTAAACGATCATCTGCAGCAATTTGGTCGGACATTATTGCATTTAAATTGATAGGTACAAAGTGACGGGTGTGTTTAATCGGCTGGGCAATCAAAAAAGAAGAAAATATGTTGAACATTGAAAGAAACGAGCGGCTCAGCTATATCACACAAAGTAAGAATAAAAGAATTGTGATTTCAGAGACATTCCGTACAATGTTCTACAGAATATTCTCGTGAAATAATAGTTTCACAAAAGGAGATCCAAGATGGCCGGCAAAAGATAGACCGTCGCTCGATACGACAAAAAAGGGCCGAAAAGAGAAGCGAGGAGTTTTTATCGCGCCACGAGAAAGGAAAGTTGGACGAGGGTTGGTCGTCTATAATTCATCCTCGTTAATCGATTGCCAATCTCCTTATAGGCTTAATCAATCCGCCAACGACGGTGAATTATTTTCGTTCGATCGTTGTTCGAAATTCGAAGCGCAATCTTTCGGGATCGATAAAAGAAAGATTGAAAGTATTCCAAAGTAACGTTCCTTGTGCTTTCGTTATCCGACGAAATTTTCATTGTCTGTTAACTAGAAAATACAGCGCGTTTTTCAGAAAAGATAGAAACGAGCGAACGAGCAGGAATCCGGTGCAGCCCTGTTCCGCCTGGAGTTACGCGCCAAAGCAAACATTTATGACATCAAAGCGCCATACCAAACTGTTCAAACGTTCGCTAATATCTGCGAGTGGCCATGTACTTCGAGATCAAGCTAACGAGACATTAATATCCGTCGTCGCGTTGCTTCGGCCATGAAACTTTCATCGAGACGTTTTGCCTAGTGTTATTTCGTTTTCTCTAGAGTAGTTTAGAGGAAGGACACTCGCGAGTATTTCGAGACTTTCGTGAATCGAAAACGACCACGTGCGCTCGAGCTGTTTACAAGAATTAACAACGATCGCGTTTACAACGCGAGAAAGACGACGCTTTGCGTCAACAAAGATGGCCGACAGAAATAAGCAGACCGCGTCGTACTGGAAAATGCACGAGCCGTTTCTTCGTATTAATTTCCTTTCATGCGTGCCCCAACTCGTGTCGACATCGATATTTGCCAGCTTAAATGTCAGATTCGCCGGAAGGATCCCGAATAAACAATTCGTACAAGACCCGTATAGATATCTTTGCGAAGCATCGATTTGCATTATATTGATTTATTTTGTTCCTTTCTACATTCATGAATTCCGGTGATCTGCGAATTTTCCATTTGAGAATCTGGAACATCTCTACGGGGCAAAAGCATCCTTCCCGCGCGAACAAACGAAATAAATGACGGCAATAATATACGATCTATACGACCTTATAAAGAAACCTATACGTTTCAATCTACGTCGGAGGAATACATATACGTGGCGCCACATTCTTTCGCAAGCTTATGTCAACCCTAACTTTCTCAACTTCGTGCACCATTCTCGTTGTATCTTTAGAAGATCCTACTCATAATATCTGGGAAAATATTTTTGTACTCTTTCTTTCTAGCTATATAGTATCATGTAGTATGTATACTACTCATATTCATAAGTATCTGGATACTGGTTGATTTATGGTATCGGTATGAGATTCTTATTGAAGCGTACAAATTAACAACGAATCAGCAATACTATTTTAGAATCGAATTACAAAACGTGTATATATTAGATATATATTTATTAAATGTCGACCTCTCGGTCGCCAGACTATAAAATGTTAAATTGTTCGTTGAAAAACATTACGACAACGTACGTATTTTACTGTTTATATGTAGCCACCAATTTTATTAATTAAATTATTTAACCACAAATGGTATTTATTTTAGGTTTGGAAGACCCGCCTTAATTTACCTTTGAATTCAGAAATCAAAAAATTGTAACACAAGTAGTTGCATAATAACCAATTGGTTCAACTAACCGATCTAATAGCGTCATAATAGCATGTAACCACAAATTTTATTAATTAAATTATTTAACCACAAATGGTATTTACTTTAGGTTTGGAAGACCCGCCTTAATTTACCTTTGAATTCAGAAATCAAAAACTTGTAACACAAGTAGTTCCATAATAACCAATTAGTTCAACCAACCGATCTAATAGCGTCATAATATTTTATTATACGAAGCTGTGATGATTTTAAAGGATAATATCATCGTAGCTCTATTTATCCATAATTGTACAATTGAAATATATAACTTGTTAAAAATAAGCAGATTTTTTAAATATTTTCGATCATTAGCAGCGCGAAGAACGTAGGGCAGATACGCTACCGTAAATTTCGTTTCGTAGATGGGTTTGCAGAAGAAGTAATTGAACGACGAGGAAAGTGGGCCAAAAGGGTTGAGAAGCGAGCAAACTCCGAAGTTCAACGGTTGTTTTATGTAATCTTCCCCTTGTGGCTTCACGGATACGTTCTCCAAGCGGGGGGAGGGAGCGTCGCGTTTCCATGGTTAAATTGAACGTTAGATTCTATTTTCCGGCGTAATCGAGTACTTTAAACGAATATCAAATAAAATTGAAAGTATGGTAACTAGACTATGGACAAAATAACATCGCCTTCTGCTTATCGAAGACGAAATCCTTTGAAAGGAGAGGCAAGTTCTTATCTTATCGTGGCACTCTCCCATTAGACTTCCACTCTTACATCAAGTTAAAGTTACGCTGTTCCATGCGACGATTCAATTCACCCTTACTATTAGAAGAAAAATTTCAGTATATCGATTTTAATCTCTTTCTCTAAAGTATAAAAATACACATCGATAATATCGTTTTAACATTGTTTTATTAAACGTTGAATTCCTTTCCTTTCCTATATCGACTTTCTATCGCCTATCGTCTTTACCGAGGCAATACACACCGTTACTTAATTGTCTCACCTGGTATTCGCACTTAAACTCGTGCTCGAGGAACGAGAGTCGCCGAAGTTCCCAAGAGAGCTCGAACGCAGTTAGGATGGGATCCTTTGAGGAAAGAGCGATCAAGGACGGCGATGCTAGAGCTCTGTATGCGTTTATTCGGCTCCTGGAATGCCTCAGAGAATCCTCTCTCCTCGATGTTACACACTCGTCGCACCTGCTCACGAATAAATGCCATCATCGTAATCAATATTATTATGACTCTAGTTAGGGATTTTCCGCTCTGTTTGTAAACTTTCGGATGTTACGTTTCGTGTAAGAGGATAGACGTAGTATTTACGATAGATATTATTGAGGGAAGTGAAATTTCACCCTATGCTTGGGAATTGGGGATTAAGTTTGGGCTGCGTAAAGGTTGCATTGTAGATACCCTAACTGATTGGTATACGCGGGCTTCGCTCGAACATCGCATGTCGTACTAAACCAGTACGGGAAACTAATCAACGTGAAACGTATACTTAACAAGGGATTGCAGTTTCTCACGTCTACAGCTTCTCGCGTCAGATTTATTTACGAAGAAAATTTCCTAACTATGAGAAGGATGAAAGAAGCTTTGTTTGAAGACCGCTCACCCGCAACGAACATCGTGTGGCATAGGTAACGTGGATCCGCGGTCCAACAGGATCTTAATGATCTCGTAGTTATCCCTATGAGCGGCTAAGATTAGGGGTGTAATGTCTGGTGTGAAGGTTGCGGTGTCCGATGGCAGCGCTTCCCAGCTCTGGAACACAAACGTATAAACTTATATTATATATATTGCAATATGGAGTAATTGTTCTTTAGATAGAGCGTAGAAGAAATTCCTAGGTCGCGAATTTACGTTAATCTTACGACGAATACGCGAGCAAATGTATAATAAACAATTTGCAGGGTAAGCACAAGACAGATGTTACGTGGATTGAAAAAGTTGATTCGAATCCTTTCAAATATATGTAACATACTTTATTTCTTTTTTTTTTCTTTTTTGTAGAAATGAAACAACTCGTTAAAAATTAATAGCAGGGACATAAAGAAGAAGATTATGTTCAAGAAATTAGGATTAATAGATTAATTGAAACAAATAAACGAAATGGGTCTCATGTTGCTACACGCAACGATAATGAAACTGTTATTTCGTTCTTCCATTCTGAAATAGCTACGATAGATCATCTTTCCCGTACTTGCCCTGTTTCTTTAATAATCGACGCACTTGGCAAACTAATAAAACATCGCGATCGTTAGAGGTAAGGGGGACCATGATAATTATTTCCGATGGTAACGTAAGCCGATTCCTCCCTCGGAAAAGAGGAATAAAAGCTGATTAAGCTTCCTCTCGTCAACAATTCCGCGACCCTCTCGCCTTTATTTTCCCGTTTTCCCCGATGTCCAGTCGGCGTGAATTTGACCGGTATACGGGTGCAGCGTTTTTTCAAGCTCTGACGGAAATGAGATTCGGTCAGCTGGCTTTCATCGAGAAACGCTTTCATCGAGACACGCTTTGTTGCGAGCGACGGTCAACGACGGAAAACTCTTCGGATTACCTGATTAAAATGTGGGTCGACTTATTTCTCGAATGGAATCTACTTAACCGTAGCGCTGAGTCGTTTGGTCGCCGTAGTTGGTCGCCTAAGCGCGGAACGAAATCAACCAACGGTGAAAATTACGAAGCAGGGGTGAGTTTCGATAACTGAAACGAAATTGCCTAGCCGGAAAAATGCAATCACCGCTTAATTGCGAGGCGAAGCTTGTTGCTACGAAATCAAAGTGTCTCCGATAGAGTAAAGGAAAGTTCGAGCGGAAGGGATGAGGAAAAATTGTTCAAAGAACGTCTTATACGCGACCGTAAAAATATTCAAAGAAACGTTTTATACGCGCGCGACTAGTTTCTACAGATTGATAAAGAGAAAAGCATAAAAAATTCTTGGATCGATACAGTTACATATACTAGACGATGAAAGCGACTAACGTGTGGCTCCCCGTTTCGATGAAGACTTTCCTCGTGTTCCAGAAGTACCTCGACCGCTTCGACGAATTCCTCGGAGATGGCATGAAGCAACGCGTCCTTCGTGTCGACTTTGTGCTCGATCAGCAGCTCCACCATTTCCAGATTTTCATTATCGATCGCCATTAGAAGCGCCGAACGTCCCAATGGATCCACGCAGTTGATGTTCATTTCGGTTTCGTGAGCACTCTGCAACATCCTGAAACAGCACCCACCATGTTTCTACCTACTAACTTCCCTATTTATTTTTTTTTCCTTTCGTTTTACCATTTCTATTTCTCTCTCTCTCTCTCTTTTTTATTTTCTTTTATTTCAACCACGAAGCTCGCGATTTTCCCATTACGTTCACCGGAACGGATCGACTTGGCAATCGTATTTAGCTGTCCTGTTTCCCGAGACCGAGCCAAATGAGAATTCCACGGCCGCTGAAACTTTCTCGTACATCGCAATCGGTATTAATTGCGTCGAAACGAGCAACGCCGTGAAGAATTCCGAGAAGTTTCAGCATCACGGGACGATTATTCGTAGGATAATTAGATCCTTTGTTGGCACACTGACGCGATATACATATGTGTATACGCTGCGCGTTTGACCTTCCCCCGCGAGATCTCTTGTCCTGTTTAACGCTTAAACTCTAGATCCAATGGATTTCAACCAACTCGCGTGTATTTTCATTTGCACAAAAGCTACGATTGCGATACTCTTACGCGCCGTTTCTTCCCGCCTTTCAAATTAGCCATTGTAGTCGCGTTGAAAGTGATCGAAACAATACCTTGCTTCTTGCCGATTCTAGCCCGCTGAACATTCATATTTCGCATGTATATTTGGGAATGAAAATTTTTCTATACAAAAATATGCATCTATGCGAGTGTCTCGTCGAGTTATCTGTATCTGTCGTTTCATATGTTCATATTATGAACATGTACGGTCTTGCAACGTCGAAAATAACGATATATCGACTTGTGTTTATTAAGACATTTTTGCTCGTTTATATTGATACTCTCAAAGTTTGACCCTAACTTTTTGAAACTTTCCGTGGAGAAAAGATCAGTTACATCCAGACTTGGATATAATTGGTATAAGACGTGTCCTGTTTGCGAATGATTAACAACGAGATACGAACGTTCGATGACGTAACTAGGATTTTGAGGGGGCTTTGAAAATTCTCTTCTACATATATGTGTATATATATATATATATCCAGAGGAGAAAAAATTGGCACGTGTACAAGAGTGAATTTTTCCAGAGTGTCTTGCGAAATTAAGGATTCTCCCCTTCGTTATTCTTGTTACATAATCCACGCTCGCTACGTGCCCCCAAAATTTCCACTCCCCAAATATAATCCCATTAACACGTAAATATACGTTGCCAGCTCACGTACGATTTTGATTTCCCAAAGTCTCACCTTCTGACAGAAGCAACATCTCCACGTTCCACCGCGAGAAGGTACTTCTTCTCTTGATAGGACAGGCTAGCCATTTCCTGGTGCGGTCTCACCACGTTCTCTTCCTCTATCATGCCGTGGATACTGTGCCTCTGCAAACCGTCGTAACTTTTTATTATAGTCTCGTCGCTGCGTCCACGTTTCGGAAAATGAAGCTTCTCGTAGCTTTATTTCATCCGCCGTGCTATTCATCCTCGCGACAGGATTAATCAAAACACGTCGCTACCCGCCAATGTTTTCCTTTCGTTCAGTCCCGCGATACATCCTTTTTTTCGGAATTATATTTAGAATTTTTCTTTATTTTTTTATGAACATTTACGATACGCATGATGTATGGAAAAAGTAACGAAGCCGATCTTATTTCTCATAAATTGGTAACGTTATCATTAGTAGGTGGATTTTTGTGCGAATTCATATTTTTGAGAACGTAATTTAACAAAGTATACTTTACATGTTTTATGTATTTTTTCATATTACGTGCACTTTCAAATTTCCCAGAAATTCATAAAAATCCGCCGTCCACTGTTTTTCTTACACACCTTCCACAAGCGATATTGTACTGAATACACCGACGTACCATATTTTCCAATATAGTACTAATACACGTCTACTCATAATATATTATTCAGTGGAATTTGCTGGACTTTGCCCCAATCCCACTTTTCATAACAAAAAACCATCGATTCCTCAAGAAACTCAAGGGGTAACGGGTTATTGATCGACGGACGAAACTCTGATGAAAGATGGATGAAATTAGGATGATAAATGTACCGCAACGTTGGATATAGTCACCCAAGTGAACGACGTGTGCGCGAATGGATCTGCATCGTGGATCGAGAGAAGCGGCGTGATTTAAACCGATACGACGTCATCGAACTTCTGGATGTAGAACTAGGCGAATATAATGAAATAACTAGCGGTGTACGAGCAGAGTTGAGTGTGTTACCTGGGGATCGGACACTTCGGAAATTTCGTGGAACTTTGAAGTTTTAACCCTAAACTCGATACTCTCGAGAGATAACAGCTAACTGGATTCTGAAAGTTTTTCTCCTAAGAGGCAGTGAAAGGATTATGGTTAGTTTTTCTTCCAATTTTCTACTTCTTCGTGTCCCCTATCCTTCCTGGTATAAACTTAATTTCAAGAATTCTTATCTATTTTTAAAGTATATTTTCTGTATATATTTACAGTGTATCGATATAAAAATACCGATTCGCTTCGTATATTAAATCATAGCGTACGTAATGTCGTCTCTTACTTCTAAAAAGTTTAGTTTATACGTGACAACAATTTAAAAAAAAAGCTGTAATTGGCATTAACAAAATCGCTATTAATCGTAAAAATGTGTGCAGATATAAAGTTCTAACTTAGTTAAGTGTGAAACTAATGGGGTAATAGTTTTATGAATAAATAAAAGTTCGGCCACGTGTAAATCTGACGTTATGAAACAATTTAATATTTTTCTCAAATTTAAGAAATTTTCTAACCATAGAGAAATACGATTCGCTTGAAAATGACCGAAAGGGAACAGTAGCGTCGATCGAGGGATATACAGGAGCGTGGATGAGTATGGAAAGGTTGATCGAAGATTCAGCTGAAATTGGGACGATCGTAGGAAGAACAAGGGGAGTAATTAACGACTCGGATAGCCGTTCATTGTTCGATCGTGAAAACCTCTCGTTAGGAGGCAAGTTCTCTTTATGCCTGTCATTAGATTGCAGACGAGGAAAGAATACCAGATACAACACGTAAAGATCAAACATGAGCGGAAACAATGCCTTCTTCCTACACCGGCCTATTCAAAGGAAGAGTTAACTTCTATGCTTGTATACTTTCTTGCAAATCGGGTATTCTCGGAGCTTTTCTTAATGAAATCCTAATATATAAGATAAGATAGTATAAGACATATGTAAGATAGAGCCTATTATCGTTTCTTCAATTATACTGCTCAGAACAAGAGGTATTGTGTGACTGCAAACGGTATGTTTGTGGGTAAATTCAATCGACAGAACTTCTACTCTTCTACAAAATCCTTTGATCGGCGTGATATTAATTAAATACATGAGTAGCTTTTTATCTTGCGTTTTGAATTCCTAAGGTAATGCCAAGAGCGTGGGAACTGGTGAAATTTAATTTAATCTAACAGCATCGACGATATTAGGTTCAATAAATGAAAGAGTTGAAATAAAAAATGAAACGTATAATTGAAAATTATTATACCATTCTCTGTACTTAGCATAACAAGCTTTTTATTTCATTGGAATCGCTTAACCTAATTAATAATAATTAGATACTAATGAGAAATTTCATAGGGATAACTGAATATTTCGGTCGAGATCGTAACAATTTTTCAAGGAGAGAATTAAAAAGTTAGCAGAAAGTTGGAATATAGTTGCAGAAAACAAGACGCTACTTATGGGATAACCTAATATTTTCTTCCACAGGTTTCTCATTACGCTTGACAAAGTATTGTATTTCTCATTAGAGATTGACCGAGTAAAAAAGTTATGTCTCTGGCGAGCATGACTAGGCACATAGACAGCATTTCACCGACACATCAGTCTTTTCGCTATTCCATGAACCCAACACAGAATTTTTAACTAAGCCACTTTTCTTCGCGCCTTCTCATTGACTTAACCCTGCTGCGGTCCTCGAGTTTTCATATCTCAATTTCACTCTGATTTTTTAGCGTTTTGGAACATTCGTACCCAGAAAATCAAAAGGAGAAGCGTCTCTCGCGTTTCTCTCAAGCTTAAGAAATTTCATGACGACAGAGAAATACAACTATATGGTACACGACCCAAGAGATGCTGTAGGACTAATCGATCGTAACCATAAAGTACATTACAATGAACCGATCTACGATTGAAGACATCTTACAAATCCTCCAATCTTCCACTTTTGGATCCTAATGAAGTCTCCTTCCAGAGACTTCCCTATTACTCGAAAATACAACTCTTTGACGTCCTTATAAACAATCGTTAGCCGAGCTCTTACCAACGGTTTCTTTATTTTTTATTTATTTATCAACTGACCAATACGACATCGACCGTTTGTTAAGGAGCCAAGGCAACAGGCAGGAAGTTTATCAATGACGTTAAACGTAGAACTCTGATATTTGCGGACGATCCGCAAACACATGTACGATGGAGGCGGAAATGAAATAGTGTGGGGAGTAACGCGAGACGAGATCCTTCGGTTAATGCCGGCGTCTCCAACAATTAAGCAACCCTCCATTTCTAATCATACAGCTATCCACGTCCTTTCGCACCAAGGACACCGCGTATACGTGCGATGTGCGTATATATGTACATATATCTGGTCCCGATGGAAAAGGGTCGAGTGGTAGGGGCCGATAGAGAGATGGTTGTTAGGAGGAGGGTTGATGGACAATGTTTGCCGAGGGTGTGGCGGCTCGACAATTAGGGTGCGCCCCGGCAAACACTCGTTCGCTGTCAGTGTCGGCCCTTGGCACAGTATGTCATCTTCTTGAAGCCGAGAGGGGTAATCGCGAGCTCACGCGTATTCCGCCGAGTACCTCCATCCCTCCGTTACCTGGTAGCCTCATTATTTTCCAACCTCCGCCCCTTTTCAGCCAACTTTTATCAAGAATTTTCTTCCGTAATTCTATTAAGATTGTAATTGCGGTTCTGACGAATGAAACATCTGAAGATCGAAATACATAGATTCGTAAGAGTCTATATATTTGATTGCTCCGGTGTACTCGTCAGAAGATGCATTTATTTCATCATCCTCATTTTTAGCATTATTTTCATTTCAAAATTAAAGTTAAATGAGACAAGAATGAATTTTATACGTTAAATACACATGCGCTGTATTTTTAAATAAATGAAGACCTTTATTCTTAGCGATCACTGACTAGGACATCGTAGTCGTTAGGAGCTTTTGCTGACCTGTATTCAAAGCAGCTCCATTCCCGCGTCGACCGGTCATGTTCAAGTATTCGTCGTATGATTTAGTTGCGGCTTCCCGGTAGTTTTTTTGCGAGAGGCAGCAGATTCTAATGCATTGCGTCCACGCCGTGAATCAAACGCTGTCCCGTGAAACAAAGGTGAATATGATAGATCGTTGGTGTGCGGAATAGCACGAAGATGAGATGAAAGTGTGGAAGATTGGTTTCGATCGGGTAAAACCACGGGATTTTGGTGGAGCAGCTTGACGAGCAGAGATTCATCGAAGACGTTTACGAACCAATAAAAGATAGAAACCAATTTCGAGGTCTCGTTTGCTATCGATGGAAGAATTAGAAATAGAACATACGTGTCCTAATGCTTTTGAACGGCGATTTCGTTTGAGAAGCTGAACTATCTAACTGTTATTAGAAAAGGCGTATTGGAACTACCAGACTGGAATTGTTAGGAGGATGTTTGATTTCACGAAATACGAGTTGTCCAGTACATTTACCATACCGCTTGCCGCCATGAAATCAACTCGATAGAGATTTTACGGCGCAATAAAAACAAAAGCTTCACGGACCACTCGTAAAAGCGCGCGTATAAGCGTACGCGTTATCTTCAGCTGCTTGTAGCGTCGATAAAATAATTTTTTGCTGCTTGCTCATCTTCCTCTCTGATCTCCGATCTACAGTGTTGGAATGGGTGATTTGAGTGGTACAGACGAAATAGAATGGAGGAACGCATTAAGAATGAAAGTTTTGGCGCCGATCTCTTTCTGTTCTGTTCTTACAGCGTAATTACATCTGTCGACCGGTCGAATCCGATTATCTACGATCATCGAAATAGCGTAGGAGTTTCTTTCGAGGAACTAGTCAGAACGTTCCGGTGACAGCTTGATTCGTTCGCAGGGATTCGGAACATAATCGTCTCTCTCGAGAGGACTTTCGAGAAGGCAATAAAAAGGTAGACTACGACGGGAAGAGAACTTCTGATTCGTAATAGCGACTTCCGCAAATTGGGTCGACGTCGTAACGCAGTTATCGTCCGACTGCTTCCTTTTATTCGCCTGTTCACCTCCTTTTCTCTGTCAAACGCTCGTTCTACTTTGAACATTTCGCAACTCCATTAACCCCCATGCTGACAGCCAAAATATTCAGCCTTGTTTGGGTGTAGTCTTTCTGTAGACTAGACAGATCGATGGTATCATTTTCATAGTTCCTCGAAACTGACAGTTTCCTATCTGTGTGATCCAACCAAGTGTTATTTTATAGAATTTATACGAAAAATTACTTGAAACTATAATATAATCCTATGTATGGTAATATGAATTATGTTCGCTCTTATCGAAGGCTCGAAAATTCTTCGATTTTCTGTATGGTGATATGTTTTTAGGGAAGTTACCAAAGGGAAGGGAACCTACCAAATTGAAATATTAGAATAGTATTAACGTAGTTATAAACTAAAGGTATAAATATGTTTAGGCTTCAGTATTTAAAACATTATTCAATGTTTAATACAGGAAGGGGGTGCATAAAAGCTCTGCGACATCTTTGCACGAACGTAAAAAATTTGTCCAAGATCGATGATAGGCCGTGGTTCCTTCAATAACGTAGATTTTTATTAATATTAATTCAATACGAATAGGTCATCGACATGGTCACCTAGTTTACATGTAACTAATTAAAAAATTGATTGTCTCTACTAATCTACCATGACCGTAAATAATTTCCAATTAACTTTGATCGATTTCTAATTAGTTTACATACTCGTGAATAATTGTATCGCGAATTATAAACGTTTGAAATTTACTTTGACGAACCATACATAAATTTCATTATGTCGGTTTAATTAAAAAAATTGTTAAAGGAGAAATAGTGATGGAGACTTGGTTACCATCACGAGCGTTAATTTATTCGTTGGTTGAACAAAATACTTTGTTACTGTTCGTGATAAACAGTAGCTTCTTGCGTAACGTTAGAAATACCTACCTTGACCTTTTCATCGACCTTTCTTGCAGGTTGCGGCGGCAGTGGCGGTGCCTCGGGGTCGAAGCTCACGCGCTGCCCGATGCCCCGTAGGAAACCGCTCCTCGCGCCCGAGTTCCAACCCCCCCTGATCGTGTTAATATCCATCCTCAAAGGTAGATCTGCGCAATCATCGTCAGGAGCACCGATTTCTTCGCCGAGACCACTTTCACCAGGGGATCTCGCGCCCCTGGCGCCATGCTCCTCATCTTCGCACGCGCTTTCTGAAACAGACAAATCGACTCATTCGTTTCTCTGTAATTTGGAATATCTAATTCGTTTAAATTCGTCTCTCAAATTTCACCAAAATTCGTTTTTACATTTTGCAAAGGAAAGTAACGTCAAATATCCTTGCTTTAACTTTGAAGTCTATGAAAACAGAAATTTATCAGTGGCAGATTGCCTGTTCTCCCTTTATCTCTATCGTTCCAAAGGCTCATGGATAACAATAATAAATTCTCCACCCTCCATCCCTAACACTTTAATGTACATATCTTTTCCGTTGAGAAGAACAATAATATCAATATTGACTTCGTATCTGTTGAGAATTGTGGATCTTAATCGGCGAAATAAAAGTAAAGGAATACTAAAATTACACTTAGAATTTATATTAAAATAGTTTTAGATTCATTTAATAAATGATTTACAGGATCTTCGTCGATATACATTTGCACGCGTCTCAGCATTCTCTTTGTCTCGTCATCTTCTATACCACACTGCTAACGGAACAGTTGCATTCATTTGTTTTTCGAGACGCTGTGTACACACGTATTTCCATACACTCATACTCACATACGTGTGTCACTACTACACAGCTAATCTAGTCTAGCACACAAAATTATACATATCTCAATAGTATCATTCCTATTAAAAATCACTATCTCAACTATCTCAACTATTTCATGTAGAAAACATATAAAATGTACACAGTATGCAAAAATATACAAAACAAGTTCAAAATAAAGTACTCTTTATGGTATGTATTTAGTAGATGATACAGGCTCCTATTTATTTGGATTTCCTTTCTTCAGTCGAAGTGCTCCTTGTGGGATATGATAATTAAAACAAGCTTCTGTTTAGTATTTATTAAATGAAACACGTCTTTAGTTATGTTTGCAAAAATACGAATTTCTACGTATGAATAAAACATCACCAGTGTTCGGATTACTGTTATCCAATAATTGGAAACATTCGATCCCAGAATGTATTTACGTATTCGACATTAAGCAGAATAGTACGTGGAACCTTTCTACTAATTTTACTATGTCAGACATAATCGCTATATCGGTGGGAATACAAATAAAGCGTGCGCGGAAGAATGGCGGAGATCCAACAGGCCTGAAAATCCGCCTTTTGTTAAAATTCAATTTTTCAAGTGCAACATTCCCCAAAAATGTCGTTTCCTTTGAAATGACAATCCTTCGAAACTTCAGGATCCGCAACATTACCTTAAATAATTGCGCAATCGAGAGCTACGTTCTCGAGACAAAATCCTGAAATTCAAAATGAAACTGATTGTTTCATGTAGTCGTTATAGGATTTCAAACAATAGATTTGAATTATAGTTTTACGCATGCCGAAATATTTCCATCGTTTAATTGCATTGTGAGCATCTTTTAATCCTTATAAATCCTATATCCTATTAAACAGCGCAAAGTTTATAACTATTTAAGCTTCGACAAAGATTTCACAAAAATATTTAAGGGTGACAGATGTAGGATTTTTTTTTATAGGAAACTTCATTTTTTATTACTAAAGAGAGTATATAAACTTAAGCCGCCACTTACTGCCACTTTTAACTCTACACTGATTTTGAAAAATGGTCGCATGAAGTATTCTAGTGTTCCGAATGTATTCGTTGCAGCCACTTGACAGGCATTCCCGATATGGGAAAAACGAGAATTTGGATAGCCAACTACGTGCAGGAAAATTAAACTACTGAAAGTATCTATATGATCACCGATGATTAAATGGACGAAAAACGTTGTGGAAAATGTATGTTTAACATTTTTTTAATGCATTTGGATCGATCGGCATAATAAGAGTCATGTAAATGTTTAAATAGCTATAAAAATTTACGCAATGGAATTTTTGTCCTAGAAAAAATGAAGGTAAAATTCTACTGCCGGCATTAACATATATTCGGACACTCTTTAAAAACAGAATAACTTTTTAAAAATTGGACCAAACTGTTCGTTTTTTTTTTTTTTTTTTTTTTTT
>NT_176882.1:1915181-1951354 GCF_000188095.3 Bombus impatiens | reverse complement strand
AATTTTTTTTTTTTTTTTTTTTTTTTTTTTTTGGAAGTTAGAAAGATTAGCTTACTAGATGACGTGCAAAAATGTTTTGGAAAAATTGCAATTGGTCGGAATCGCGAAGAAAAAAAGGTCAGTTTTTGTAACTTTTTAATCCAGGTCTTAATCGAAATTTAAATTAAACAATACGGTTTGAAGATTTATGACGGTTATATACATGTTGAAAATTTTATCGAAATCGCTTAGTATTATTGTAATCATAAATAATTTATGATTTTTAGGAAATCGTATCGGATAGTCGCATGCGTCGTTTAAGGACACAACGATTCCATCAGTCAACCTCCCAAGCTCTTCAATTAATACAAAGCCTAGTATATAAGCACATCAACAGCTATACAAACCTTTGAACGAAGGAAAATAGAATATTTGTCAAAGAAAATTTTTTCAATTAAAAAGATTTTAAAACTTAAAAGTTACTGAGTATTTGGAATGCAAATAAATCAACTGACTGGAATAAATGAACAGAAAAGCCAAAGGACCTACTTTCAGTAGTTTGTCATTTTATCACCAGAGAATTAAAACCTAACTCACGCTAAGTTCAATAAGTTATCCAAATGTTCTCGTTTTATAAACCTTATTCATTATCTAAGTTGGCAGCCTTGGAGCTTGTCTTTTGTCTTTTACTGAAAGAAACATTTGTAACAAGCATTCCAAATTTTTCATATTTCTATATATCTATTTGTACAATACACATTTAAAGTTTAATATATAAATTAAAATTTAGTTTTCCCTGTAAGAGAGAAATTAGTTACATCAGATTATGTGCTTCACGAAACCAATCAAATTTGATCCGATGTATTTATTTCTATCATCGAAAGAAAGCGAGATATTCAGGTGACTTGTTTCAAATGCTTCATCCTATATATCGTCCAATATTATAATTGCTATAGCAATTACATTCCTATAATTTTTAATTATATCGTAGATATATGTTTTAGTAGTAATGTTTTCAGTCTAATCACAACGATGACATTCAAATTCTACCTCTTCGTCCTTTTTTCTATAGAACAACATTTGTTACTATAAATAAAACTACATGCTACTACAGAGAAATATAATCGAATTTTATGCTGAAAAATACAGTTTTATATCAAATAGTCGATATACAAATTTCCATCATTTCAGCGATAGAAACTATTTCTCTCCGTAAAATAACAATACCTTCTTGGAATAAAGTAAAAATCTATACTTTTTGAAAAGTTTGTTACTGTGCATAGAATAAATTTGTGTTTAAAAATATCGATGAAACGCTGTTCTTAATTTTGAGCACGAAATACCGCTCTCCAGACAATTGCGAGGAAGCGAGCAAAGCGACGAACCAACCGACGCAACGGAACTAGATACGCCCTGTTGGTAATCCGAACGGATGATGGATCGCGAAATACACTCACCCTTATTGGTTATACGCAAACATACACGCGTACTAGCTGCGCGTCGACAACATTGCGACGTAATTTTCTGGATTTTCGTGCTCTCTGCTGAGAGACATCGATTACGACGCAATAATGCTATCCTGAACGGTGTGTGACGTTTTCATGAATGAAAAATGCCGATTCGCTCGATGAATCGACGTTGCTCGACTGCGACGTGTAGCGTTTCTTCTCAATGGAACGATGTTTTACGAAAATAACGTCGGCTGTTCAAACATGGAACAGAATCCATTGTGGAGAAACAATCGAGGATCGTCACATGGTGTTTCGGTTGCGTTTAACAAACGCATTGTTCGACAAAATAGCGCTATTTCGCTTTATGTCGGTGGTGTGTGGTAACGAAACGGCTTTCTTGCTTTCAATACCGCGTTATCGTTACCAAACGATTTTCTAATTCTTCCAGTCCATTTACGCGTGATTGCTCGACAGTATGTGCTCCTTGTGAAAGCGGAAGCTACCGTTTCCTTGCCTGTTTCTCACCAAACTTCCGTCCCATTTGTTTTTAAGATATCATTCGACTATCGTTATAAACGATATTTTCATGAAGCATGAAATTTGTACGAAAGAAATTAGATCGAAATGTGTGTGAAGAATTATATTAGGTTGTAGGAAAAGTTCCTTTCGTTTCATAAGGTGATAACGGATGAACAACAATTTCTGTTTTATATTAATTTATTGAATTATAAAACGAAAGAAACTTTTCGGACAACCTAGTATAACGGAAGAAACCAAAATTTTTACTTTTATATCTAAACTATTTACATCTGTTACGTATGTCTGTGATATCCATTGAATGTAAATCAATTACGATGAAATATCGAACGTGGTTTGTCAAAGGATCGATTCATCTTAATCTTCAATTTTGTTTGAAGGATAACTAAAATCTTTGAACCGAGAAAGGATATACAGTCGAGAGTGATCGAAATAGTAATTCCTTTTGCGGCTATTAATCTCAAGGGTAAATATGTATCACATGAGAGCGGCGAGGTTTCATCGTGAGTTTATCGAGCGTCGCGCCATTGCGGCGGGGTTGCGCAACGAGATCGTTAGAAACCGATGATTTACATAAGGCACGATATGCGTGTTTGTGTATGTATGTGTGTACTGTATTTCATGCGAATGAATCTCAGGACGATGGCCGTGCGTGTATTGCGAAACAAATCGAAATCGAGAAGCAACGACCCCCAAAAAATTGCTCATCCATTTCATATCTCGAGAGTTGCTCCGCTATATAATTCCAAATTTATCTTGACATATACTGTATCATTAATCTCAAAAAGGTTAGAATATCCTGTTATAAAGATTTATTATTATTTATGCGTAGCTTCTTTCGATTCGATTAAAAATATTTCTTTATTCAAGTAAAATAATCACAAAAATAAAAGATACCTGATAGGGTATTTCAACTAAATAAGTTAAAATAGTAGAAACTCGATTCGAATTGAAATAATAGTAAAAGATCTCTCGTTATTTAGTCGTGAAATTTTACGTCCATATGTTTATTTTACATAATTTAACATTTTTCATACGTTCGACGTAATTACGAAAATAATAGTGAAAAGTCTGACGAGTTACAAGGGCGGACTAAATATCTTCTCGCGTTGCGCGTCGTTACGAAATGTAAATATCATTTACATTCGTCGAAATCCTCCCTAATTCGCTAACGACCCAAACAGAAATAAAACACGTCGTTATTTTAAACTGAAGATTTACTTGATCGCTGGCTCATCCGTTCATGTTCGATCCTGTTCGATCGACTAGACCACCAGAGGAAAATTGTTTTTCCACCGACTGTTAGAGTCATTAGTTGAGAACGAATCCCTTCCTCGACGATAATTCCCACTGCTCCCATTTTTCACTGATTCAAGATCGCTGACCACAGTCGAGTGAATTTTATCACCGGCATTATGCATGGATAACTTACACCAGAGGTTCTTAATGATCATTGTGCTCCTCTGCCCGTAGCTTATTTTAATTGCTGGCTCAGGGAAACGTCGCATTCATACTGTGAATATTAATTTGCGAAAATAATTTCACCCAAATAGAAGAACATGAAACAAATATATCGTCGGTTTGTTGAAGAATAAATTCTTCAAAAAACCAATCTGACATAGGCAGTTTGAAGTAAATGATCATTGATAATTTAACGATAAAATTAGAAGATAGTTCACCGTTAAAATTAGGTTTTACAAACGTCTGAATGATAATGAGAAGTATGGAGGTCAGGTAGCTGTAATTTCGTAAATACCTGATGCCGAATATGAGTTTGCGTAGCTATCGAAAATGGAACATCTACAGCACAGCTAAACAGGTAAACAGCTCTTGGAAATCCAAGCCTATGAGATTGCATAGTCTCGGTTTTCCAGCGAAAAGAGAGACAGGCTATGCTTTCCAAACCTTTAATCGTCCAACACGTTTGTGTACTTCTCTCTGTGGAAAGACAGGCTGCTTAAATAGCTGAGAGAAGTTTCAGGTAGTTTTTTAATACCCCGAACAAAACGTACCTCGAGCAACAGTTCTCGTACCGTGCGGATCGAGCGAGCGGAAACTTCGAGGAAATAGCAACTTTTTAAATACATTTGGAAGCGTTCAACCCGTTGGAAAGAAGCCCGGAAGAACGTAGATCGGATTTATATGCAACGAGGACGCTGTTTGTAGAAGAGGAGATGCTTAGTCCATGATTACAGACAATGATGAACTTTCTGAATAAGATACTGTTTATTTTTATGGTTACAATTACTTTCAAATTGTCGTTCTTTTCGCTCAAGAAATGAAAAAAAGGAAAAGAAAGAGGGAAGACGATATGATATAGCATTTAAAGAGTATGGTTAGGCAAAAGTTCACCGCAGCGTATCGCGTGCAATTAAAAATTTAATAAATGCAATTAAACGTTTTACTACGATAATGTTACAACAGAATTCGCATGTGGTGAAATTTCAGCCGTAATATGCTGAGGATAAAGTCGTAAGAAGATAAATCCAAAATCAGCCGCAGGATAAGGCTTTAAAAAAATATACCGAAGTCAAAATTGTGAAAAGTCACTAAACTACGTAATTATGGGGGAAAAAAGAGGAGGAAAGAAGAAAGATATCATTTAAAAGCGGGGTAACAGGGAGGCACGTGATTCAGAGGGTGGTTATCTCGCGCGCGGTTCCCTCGACGTTGGAACTTCGAACCCGTACGGGTCGTTGAGCTTACCGTGAATCGCGTGTTTCCACTGAGACCTAGATCGATAAACCTGTGTGTACGAACATGCACAGGACCGTAATGGATAGGTGACTTTCGTGAACACGTTGAATGAGAGACGACGTGTATATGTCGGATCAAAAATAATTGGACTTCGTCGCGTTAATAAGAATAAGACGAATTTTCGGCGGACAAATTGGTACATCATTTTTGAGAACGATGATCGATAAGTTCTTCTCGAGATTTCCACATTACGCGAAATGTATGCATACGTGTTCGCGTGTGTGTGCAGGTATTTTTCATAGCTATCCCTCGAGGTTGTAGCACTATTATCCTGTATGTTTCATATACGAGAATTTTGTGGTAGTAAATTCTCCGCACACGAAATGAGCCACGAAGACGCGATATTACGTATGGGGTCGTTTTTTACTCGGTTCGCAACATTTCGCGGTCAGAGCACCCTCGGTGCCTCTAGAAAGTCTTCCGGTCACTAATTTTTCCTGTGACTCGGCGAGCCGTCGCCGGCAACAATTTAAACAAGTTAATCCCATACTTTTTTGACATCTTAATTAGTAAACAGTACCTGTTCATTCATAGTCACATAGGCGCTCTTAAATGTAAACGAACCACAAAAAGACGACGTACACGGTTTTTTCTAATTTCAACCGACCTCTAGTTCAAACTATTTTACGACATTACACTATTGAAGTAACTACTTCAAGAAAAACTCTACATCTTTATTTATGTATATCCGTGACCTGGAGACTGCTATTACGCAGAGATATTCTAAATAAGGAGCGGTGCATATTATTGTATCCTTGAGTAAACATTATGTTTTGGGTTGCAAGGTCTGGGAACGAAAGAACTGATAAACAGATTTCTATTTATGTTCGCTATAGTCTCTAGGCAAAGTTATAAGCTTAACTTTTTTGGTAATGTCCTTTTGCTATAAGTAAGAGCAAGGATGTGAATTAGCATAAACTTATACATTATACTTATGCTTATACGTGTAATTATTTCAATATACTTTTCTATTACAAATTCATCCATTCGTTCTTCAATCAATCAACCTCAACCTCAACAATGACTATTACTGTTAATATTTTTTAAATAATAAATTCAAATACATGTAGCTAGATGACAAGCGCACGTATCTAGCTTTTAAATTAAAAAATAATCTTTTCCAGTAATATGAAATTAGTCGCCAGGGTATTGAGTTTTGAAATTGTTCTCCTACAGAAGATAGAGGAAGTATCATATTCTTCCCCTGTGTGTCTTCAAGTTTAATAAGTTTCGTTACTGAAATATTTACTGATTGGAACATCTCAACACGAATTTGAGAAAATTGTGGTCGATACGATATTAAAGCGTGAACGTGTAGTACGAGCATCAAGAATGCATGGTTAATTGATTAATGGCAACGCGTCGTCGAAGTTGCGAAATCTGCCACTTAATCGACGATCAGAAGTAGGACGGAACTGCAGATTGGCGTATGCAGTAACTGAGCCTACGTGTTTTGCACCTGTTGCACATCCTGTACTTGGGCAAGGTACCGTTTCACGGAAACTGTGCTCGCGTGTATGTTGACGTTGCTTCTGGGAAACGTCACAGGGTTGAAAAGTCTTTATCTCGTATCAAGCACGAGTGTTCAACCGACCGTCTTGAGTCTTCCTCTTTATCAGAAAATCTACTTTTGTACAACACCACTGGTTTCCAGTTAAATCTTTTATCGCTATCAACCTATGTATGAATCGCTCAGAAGCCACATTGATGGTTTTAACAACACCAGGAATCGAGAAACGAATGGAGAAACGTAACGATTAAAAACATAATTTTTTAAAATTTACTTTGAGATCTGTCATTGTTTACGCTCTCTTTTTACAATTATTAAGGTTATACGTTACTAATGGAACATTGTAAATTCATGGGACTTTATAATATGTCAACATAGAACTATCTACCAGTGAATGTTGCAGATCCACTTTGTGTCTAATATTATTTTCGCTTTTACACTTGAGAAAATAAAAGAAGTTGCAACAGACTGTTTGTGTATTCTACGCGCAACAAATATTTGGCCTCCCTGGAATCTACGATTCGCTGCGTGCAACTTTGTATATTCAGAAAATTTATTAAATAGAAAATATAGTGCTATTTTTGTTTCACATTTTGATTTTAAGATAAAATCATAAAAATAAAACATTACTTGGTCAACTTATTATCAAATGTATGTTATCACATTCTAGCGTTGAAGGGATTAAGCGAATCTCTGGAATTTTACCTAGAATCTTAGGAAATTTTCGATCTGATCGATACAAAGGAATCTTCTTTTTAGAAAAACGAAAACTCAATAATGATTTCACTTTATTAATAATTTTCTCACTACCAAGAAACCGCACTTCCTCGTTGGTTTCTTATATTAGGTTGTCCAAAAAGTGTCTTTCTTTCACGGACACGTCTTTTACAACGATGCATCTTTATACAAACATGAAACCTAATCTGTCGAACGTTGTGATCTTTATCTTGATAGAAGAAAATGGATCATACGTAATTCGATAATAAATTCGTAATAAAAAAAACGAAAAATGCTGTGCATCCATTATTTGCTTATAAAACGAAAGAAACTTTTCGGACGACCTAATATTATAATACGATAGATCGTAATGGGTGAAAATTGAGAGATTCAGCCGTCTGCGATATTAGTCTTAGAATTCGACGAATTATGCGATAATTCTTGGTAGATGCGCTCGCACGCGAGTTCATAAACGATAAAATTGGCGTTACAAGGGTCTTTTGCTAGCCGCTGAACGATCGAGCATATCCATTCGTGTGTGATTCCACGGGCGAATTCGTTTGTAATTAGCCGATCGTGTGCGTGTCTGGCTGCATAGAGAAAATGAAGCAGCGTGAGTGCACGCGAACGAATACTCTGCACGAAAGCGATGGAGTAATCGGGCGAACCGTAAGGGTGTTGCTAATTATGCCTCGCTAATAGCTGCCAATTTCGTGCATCGCGTTGCTTCGTGTCATAATCGCTAGTTACCGCTGCGAAGTGCACAAAATTGAACCGCGTTTGAATCTTTTTCGGTGTTACGCTTCGAAATTCACGCGCGCTAAATTGGAACGATTAAAATTGTTATCATATTATTAGTACAGAAATACGAGGAGAGAATTTTAGCTTCGTTATATATATATATATATACGATCTAGGAGTTACAAGTAACAATAGTATGTACATCGTATAAGAGGAAAGAAAATTGTAGAGCAAAGCAAAATGGTTCGGAGTTCTCACAGAAGAGAATAATGGAAATGCAGAAAGTTTAGGAGAGCGATGAGTTTGAAACTTTGAAGCGAAGTCAAAGAACAACTATGTGCTTAGTTGTATCTGCCTTACGTTCAGTAACATACGGAAGCATTTGAATATTTATTATACAATCTTTCTTTAGCTATGTGTGACACATACCTGTGTGCGAGATATACCGAAATTTCGACTATAATATTCTCTCTATATCGATATCGAAAATTTTGATAAAAATAACGTACTTAACTAGCTTGCTTGTCTTAGCATCCTCTCTCTCTCTCTCTCTCTCTCTCTCTCTCTCTCTCTCTCTCTCTCTCTCTCTCTCTCTCTCTCTCTCTCTCTCTCTCTCTCTCTCTCTCTCTCTCTCTCCATTTATCATTTCTATATCGATCTCACCGAGTTTACTGTGTCAAAGCGGTCGGAAACAAGTTCTGAAAGTTCATAAACTCATCTTGGTTTCAAACAATGCTGAAGCTCGGACGAGAAAAAATATTTCGGAATTTCTTTCTTTGGATCTTCTGCAGTCTCTGATCTTTAAGCAGTCGTAAACATCTGGTGTATCCAGCGGATCGCTCGCATCACGGAACCGACAACAGAATAATGGTTTTACCCCCAAAGGCAGTCTACGGAACGACGAGTTGTGTAGTTAACATCGACTGTTCCGTTTTACGGTCCCCTTGAAGCGAAATCCGACGTTCGCGCCGTAAACCAAAGTTATTCGCGTAAATCAGCATCCGTCAGTTAAGCGAGACACGTTTCCACAGTCAAAGTCATCGCATGAGCCATCGTAATGAGGCAGTGCAGCGATTCAAAGAACGTCGGAATATAAATGAAGCTGCGAGATTTATCGAGCTATCGTTTTTGTGTTTACCAAAAGACTTCCGACGGTATGTTTCAGTGGAATGTCGGCCGAAGAAAAAGCTGAAAGATGAGGAACTTGGTAAAAGAAGCGTCTACGAGGTACAGTTATTACTTTGCTAAAGGAAATTACGTGAGAAGGGGCGTAAACCGAGTGCACGGTCTTCTCGAGTCGAGCTAACTATAGTTACGACGTTTATACAACTTCTTTCGAAACGTCATTCCGACTGAATAAAATACGCTTAATAAATTCTCCTGAGTTATGTTCCAACTTTTCTTTCTTCCTTTAAATCTGGTTAATCGGTAAATCGTCGCAAGAATTAACACAGAATTTCAGTATTACACAGACTGGACAATTTACTATTTATCAACAAAACTTTGTCAATTTGTCAGCTATTCCTAAAAGATTTAAATCTATATCAAAGCCCTACAGATTTTCAATTATGTCATCTCCAGTTTAATCAAATATGCAAATAAAAGACCATAGATTCAGAAAGATATATTCATCGTATTTTTCACCTATAGCTTTCATAATGTTATAATTTGCAATTAGTTTAGTAATTCTCAGATAACGATTTAAAGTTTTGGACGTTAAAGTGTCAGAGTGGCGGGTTAAAAACAAGTTGATCGATGAATAGTTGGTTTGTGTATGAAACTACGTTCTACCCATTGAATTATACAGGCAATCGATGGTTTCGCGCTGTTAATTCCATAGAATTTCCAGAACTGAGATTAGTCCGTGATAACGAGCATCGATAAAATAAACGCAATGCATTTGGACAGAACCGACGTTAGCTCGTAGCCAAAGAAATAGACGCGACGCTTTATTATCACTGTGATAAAGGAGAATATTTAATTCCTGTGAAATCTGCATGGAAATGAAATTCCCGGAAAACGGAAGACTGCACGCGCGTTCAAATGTCCGGAATTTTTTTGTCGTTCCGTGGGAAAATAAAATGGTCGCGCGTCATGCAAAAAATCATTAATGCGAATTATCCTCTGGCTCTCGACGATTTTTGCGAAGCGCTCGCGTGTACCAAGGTGCACGCACGCGTACGTGCGCTGTGTTATTTGAATACGAATTGCTGTTGACGGATTATGGTCCGCGAACGTCAACTGGACGCTCTTCTCCGACGTGTATAAGCCGATGATATATCGTAATGAAATCCTGATCCTGCGGAGACGCTCGAAATTATACATAAATAATGCGCGGAAAATCCTCGGTCTACGTTGGACGATTCGGAAATCCAGGCTTTTCGCGGCCTTTTCGTTTCATTCCTTTTCCGGCTTAACTCCTACATTGGCAATCAAAATATTCACGCTCGTCTGGTAACCGAAATACCTAAACGCTTTTGATGTCCTTTTTTCATAGATTACACGTAGAACGATTGTTCCAATTTTATCATTTTTTTTTCTTTTACAGACACGTCTTTTACAACGATGCATCTTTATACAAACATGAAATCTAATCTGTCAAACGTTTTGATCTTTATCTTGATAGAAGAAAATGGATCATACGTAATTCGATAAAATAATATGAAACGAAAAATGTTGTGCATCCATTATTTCCTTATAAAACGAAAGAAACTTTACGGACGACCTAATAGATAGTAATAGCGTTTTTATACAGAATTATAAGGGAAATTTTAGTACTCTTCGTATCAATTTCTTCGCTCTTTTAATTGTTTTTTATCTCGTAGGTACACTTGTTGGAAAGGTACAGAAATGAAAAGTTTTAAGTACCTTGGTCTCTAATTATCTAGTAATTATTGATCCCACAAATCATCGAAAAATGCTCGTTCGAGCGAAGATGCTCCTTTAAAAAACGAAAATGATCGGTTTTTTGAAACGTGACACGTTGAAGAATCCGTATTGAATCTCTATGAAGTCTTTTTCAATAAAAGGAAATGTTTTGGAACTCCAACAGTAAGTAAATCGTTTGATTTCAAAATTTCCTAGCAGCACGATATAATATAATCGTGACTTACGTGTGACAAATATTATACAGTTTTCCGCATGGAGATGGCACGAACACGATATATATTTCATCGTTTCTCCCATTGTCACGAGCGTGGGATCGCCAAATTTGAGGCGCGCGTTCGCGCTCGTCACTAGTCAATAAATGTCCGCCCAGAATTGAAATTCTGCCAGCTTCGAACCTTTGGGACGATGTACTTTTCTTTTCTCTTTTTATTCACTGCTGCGCCCTCGTTTCGTCCGTTCGTCCCGAACGAGCTAAGCATATTAGCCAAAATCTCTTTTTTTTTCCTAAAATCCCTCGCGTGAATCCTTTTTACAGCTGGCATTACAGTCGAGAAATTTTATCGGTTTAACGAGCTCCAATTTATTTTCTATTTCCTTTGTCTCTCATCCGTAAGGAGTGCAGAGGAGAGAACGAAACTCGTGTAAATCCACAGATGTAATAAGAAACGTTGAGGAGGAAAAATGCGAAGCAGCAAAATGGCTCATTTGAGAGGCAAATGTAGAATCGATGGCTCGCGGATAAATCATATTTGGGAAGCGGCGTGTGTGTCGATGAACGAGTAAATTGATTTTACTTGACATAAAAACGGAGAAATGTCGATATCGTATGTTTCAAAAGCGGCACAGTGCATTAGGCCGGTTCTCTGATCGCATAAAAATTATGGTTTTGATAATTGTCTATCGTCTAAAAAAATTTTTATTTTTCTTAAGTCTAAATTCTTAAGGAAAATTAATTGGAATGTTATTTACCTATATAAAAATTGTTTATGTATAAGTGGCGCGTATAATATGTTTTTTTTATTTAATATTTCACATTCACAATTTGTCCAATTTGGACATTTGGTAGAACTTTTTAGCTGTTTGATTATCATGTGCGTGGCTACCCCCAGCGGGGTACCATCTTGTTTGTTAGGTTATATCCTTTATGAGTATGATATGTTTAAATACTATACAGACATTTTAATGCACGCGTGTATCGCCAGAAAAGAAAGAGAACGAGACATTGAAAACCATCTCCTGGTGAAAGAGAAATTCTACAAGCATTTAGCTAAAGATACGCTAAGCGGATTAGCAGGAATAAAAGGCACAGGAAACCTAATTGTACCGATAGGAAAGCTGTGAATAATCCAATCTTTTCCAAACGTTGAGTTGGCCAATCGTGCGATTAACTTATCGATATCAAATATACTTTTTACTTTCATGGATCAATTAATCGGAACAAATTCTTTCGAGCTCGTTCACCGGTATTTATCTTGCGTATCGTGTTCGCTGCAGTGCTGAAACGCATTCGATTTACATCGCAGCGCCGTTGCGACTTTGTGTATCCGCGGTATTGTAGAAAATCACCGTTTCGAAATTCCGCGCGTTGAAAAGCACGCGACCGTGAAAGTTCAGAAACTGTTCGTCAACCGGAATATCGTCGACCCATTGTGTGTCACCGCTAAAACGGCCAAGTTATCGCGGGAGAAGCTCCATTTCGTGGAACTTCCGGTACATGGAACGGCTTGTGATTCATGTGACTTTTATCTTAAACAATTTTTTTTCTCCGGCGGACCACGATGTTCTACCTAGTTTGCCCAAATGTAACTAGAACCTCGTCGAAAGATAAATCTCGCTTCTTTACAGCGTAGATTATTGCACAGCGCATCGACGTGACCGCGTATTGATACCACGCATTCATTTCTTGTCAGTTTCTTCGTTTCCCATTTTGTGTCCTCCGAAAAAATGCCCTTTCCCACGCAACAAGATATAACCACCGAATTTTGTCTTTTTCCTTCTTCATTTTTTTTTCAACCTTTTAGCCGTAAATTGCATTTTAATCGGACGCCCGTTGTAGGATATCAAAGGGAACAGCGTAATTGCTTTGTGTTTTTACCGAGCACTGCTAGAACACACTATCGTCAGGTTTGGAAGTTAATTTAATTTCGTTACAGATTCAGCGTAGTTTTTGCTTCACTTTTTGCTGTTGGTTGGTCACCTACCTTGTTCCCATCGATGTCGAAAAATGGGTCACAGTTCGACGGAAACATGATGGGTACGTAATCGACGAAAAGCTGACCGATTATCCCCGTGTGAACGAATTTCAAATCATCGCCGTATGTCAAATATCGATGTCCCGCTAAACGTCAGGAGCACGAGCATCTAATTTTTAAAAGAGCTCCGCGGAAGCTCCGATTGGCTTTCGTTTTAATTCTTTTTTACCCTCGTTTCTTTTCTTTTTTACAGCTGGTTGCGCTCCAATCAGGATACAATTTCTATTGGCTTGTACCGCAGATAAATTTCACTTAGTCTCTAATAATTCTCGCAAGACAGAGAACCACTACGCGTCTCCCTTTCTCTCCGTATCGGTTCATTGGTCCTTCAACCGCAAACCCATTACGCTACGTATCACGTTATTGTCACGGTGAATTTCGATTTACGGGAAGGAACAGCTTCGCGAGACAGTTCTTCGACTATTTCCTTCCACCGATTCTTCGCATCTTCCAATATCCAGTCTCATTGGCGAGAAAGAATGCGAACAAAAACGATCGCTTCGATAAAAAATCCCGAAGCTCTATATATTCGATTCGACAGCTTCATCCATCTGTTTGCTTTTTTAACCCGCTTAAGCGTCAGGGGAAATACAAGGTGTTCTCGTGTACGTATATTACGAACATACGCATGTCGTGTATGTGTAGACTATTAAATTGTAACATAGGAGGCGTTCGTTTTCTTTGGTTATAATAAATATATCATGCTCTTCATTAGGGCGAGTTTATTGTTATATTGTTGGAATCCATACACTCTTGACATCGAGATACGCTCTTTCTCAATACTATTTTTACTATTTTACTTCTCTCTTTTTTTCGTTACTATCTCGATATCTAGTATTTTTTCAGGAAATATCGTTGCTCTGGATTTTACATAATCTTCCGAAGGCCTGCTCTCTTCTTCTTCTTTAAAGCTAGTATTGTTGGGAGAAAATTTAAAAAATCAACGACGAACGAGACGCTCATTAGTGGACTGCTGATGTTTATGTACATGTAATATCAAAAAAAAGGGGGGTACACGCTTGGTCTATCATATATTTAAGTTCGAGTTGTCTCGGGATAGTATAAGTTATAAATTTAAGGTATAAACTAAGAATCTCTAAGAATGAACTAAGTGAAAGAGTCATTATTATATATAGAAGGTGAAACGAAACAGTACATTCAATCCTTTTATAACACGATATTCCGAAAACACGGTTTCGAAAATTGCAGCACGATACTATAAAAACACGGTGGAAAAATTGTTACACGTTTCCATATACCACGACATTCATAGACTCGGGTAACCCTCATACAGCATGAACGTTTGCATCACGCTGTTTCGCTTTCGCTTGATACGATGTCGATACAACGCGGAACGAATTAACTGTGTCATAGAAGGATTCACTGTGCCTATATGCGTCATACTTCAACATTAAAAAACTTAAATTTAAGCATATCATTGTCGATTTTTCTGGTCAAATTATTCTGCGACGTACATACGTTGTCGCTTGAAATTCGATCGATCTATATCGTTCGAGAATCTTCGTTATTCTTCGTTATCAATTATTAAACTTATTATCGATGTTTCATTTTCCGCGCCATGCATTCGACGAGTAATTCGTGAAATTAAAACGTACACAGATCAGCTCGACGAAAGAAAGAACAGATCATACGCTTCTTCTGTTCCATCGCTGAAAATTAATTTCACGTCTGAAGCTGGAATTCCCCAGCTGCAAAGCCTCGAAAGGATTAGTGTGAACCACCGGACGGTTCTTTATCTCGCAAAACTCCAAGAGCACGGTGTCCTCGACCAAGGAAAATGAGAAACGAGGAGAAAAAGGATGGAACTATGACAAAATTTCCTGGCTATTAATCCACGCGTGCAATTGTGTTTTTGCATGCTACCGAATCTTTGCCAGACAACCGTCTGGAAAAGTCCACGAAAGAGTGTTCGTTTCGCGTTATACAAATGCACCGTTTCGAATATTTTGCACTCACATACCATAAATTACAGCGATTGCAGAAATTATTTTCATTATCGTACTTATTATGAAATTTACATATCAATTGCTTAAGTTCAAGTATATTAAAATTCACGCTATTTTACGGCGGTATTTCCTATGACTGCAAAAATTTCCATAAAAATGAAACGTAGAATCTGATGGAACGACTAAATTATGTTTGTACTCACCGTATATATTGCTTACTATGTAACTGCATAAGAATTTGCTCCAATAGCCATGGAAATTGTAATACAACCCATAATATCGCTCTTTGGATTTGATAAGATGTAAATAGTCCCTGATACTTTGAAGATCTTGGCCGAGTATAGAAGAAAAATTGTAATTGTTCCAATATTTGAAAAATAGAGAGTTCACTGTATAAATTCAATACGTGTCCAATTATTACTGAAGCAGTGAAGACAAAGGGCAGCAAGAAAATAGATGATCAGAAGAGACGATAATGTTTTTGCGTTGCGTTTGCATTATTTCTTTGACAGTAAGCCTGTGTATGTATATCGGAGCACAGCTCGTAGTAGATGAAATAAAATGTTCATTCGTAAATAAAGAACATAAAGAACGCGTCGTCAAAAGAACGATCTCTTCCGCCGTATGGATTTACTAGAAAATCTGGAACGTTAAAAGCTGTCGTTCTCGAGATAGTATACGTAACATTAACCGTGGTTCCGTGTTCGGGAACGTTTCAAGAGCGTCTCAATATTTGGCTCGAGCAATAGTGGTCTTTTCACTTTCTGAAAGCTTTCGCCACTCGTAAGATGATCTTATCCGGTGGGAAATGGATCGATCATCCGCGATCCTATTCTTTTTCCCTTGAGAATCGTAGCGTTGATCGCCACGTGGAAAACGCTAGTTGGTTGGAAAACACGGCTCATTCTCGTGAATGTTGTACAATTGCGCATGTAATTAGGCATTTCTTTGAGAAGCATGCAGCCGTGTTATTTATAAGTTATGTGATGTGTTCTGCGCTTTGAGGCGTTTCGGTTTTTTGTGAAACGTTAAGAAGTAGAAACGACTAGTTGGGTGTACACGTCCTGGAATTGGAAACGAATTCTTTGCATCTGACAATTGATACATCAAGACCGGTTAATTAATGATCGTTTAAGTAAAGTAAGATGTTACAGTTCGAGGCAGATATAGCTAAAGCGCGAGTTTAATTTGATTAACCTGTTAACTGGAGAAGATGAGCCATCTCGTTATGCAGATCGCCAACTTCTTGAGAGTAATACATTTTTTATTCATAGATATTCTATTCCTTTGCGAGTCTTTTCACTACCGTTAAATTCCATCTGTCATATCTATTTAATTTGAAATAATTAATCGCTTGAACTACTTTAAGATGAAATTAATTTAATTAAATTAGATGGAAATATCAAAAGCATCAAGTATTAAAGCCAGTATTAAATTATCAAGAAATATCAAAATATAATGAATTTTCAAATCGAGCAACAAATAATTTAGATTTTAATATTAACCTCAACTTTAACTACCGTATTTTCCGTACGTTTCAATCGCAATCAATGTAGCCAAATTAATTTTGCATTCTAACGGTATTTCCTCTCAAAAGTATTTTAACTTCGGTTATTTTCGAATGATGCATGTGCGAACTGTGCTGTGAGGAAATTTGTATGCCTGACGCATTTGATAAAGTTGACATAATAGAATTATTTCAGGAAACATTTATTCAAATGCGGAATGTCAAATAAAATAAGGAATTATCTGATTTCACAGCCAAATAGAATAAATCAAAGAAATTTATTTACTCGAATTAATTAACCTGTAATAAGAGAGAATAATTAGAAGTAACGATTGTAAATATCATTTAGATGATTATTTTCCAGATATTTTACTCGAATATTGTCAGGATCCGAATCTAACTGAAATATAGTCGTCTTTATAAACTTTTAATTTCATGATTATAGAAACTCTCGATTAAGAATCGATCCGATTAACAGGCTAAGAACATCTTGATAAGAACGAACAAAGTTAGGACGAACACTTTTACGCAACTGATTAATTTCATCAGACTCTATCGTTCTTAAGCGAAGTAAACTTACGAAAGTTGCAAATTAATCTTACGAATATTTATAAAATTTTCCTAAAAAACGTTTCTAAGTAGAAATATTACAAAATCTGCCGTCAAAGAACTGTACGTTTAATCGCATCGATCCAGAGGGTATTGTTAATGCGAAAAGGCCTCGTTATTACTTTCGAGGAGCATTTCACCTCGTACTTCTTGAAACAAGGCGCTGATTGCGAGATTCTTTTACGTGCTCGTGGAAAATTCATTCAGGCGTTCGCGTTCGCCCGTTTCGATTCCACGTGGTCAAGTTAATTAATTAGAGGGAACGTCCTCTGGAAGCGGAGTCGTTTTCAGTTAGTCAACGACCAATTAAAATTTCGAAACGCGTGGCAAGCTTCTCGAAATTCGTTGACTTGTTACCAGAAGAATCATTCTGAAACACGGAACGCATGGATGACTGGGCGCTGATAGAGGCCTGAAATACGAGCTGCACCAGCTGCCTCCATTATCTTCGAGAAACTTCGCCAATTCCTACGCCAGCCTGCTAGAGAGATGCCAGCTTAATCCTCTTTCATCTGGAAATTGATATAAACTCGCGGAACCCACGAAACCAGATTCTGAACCCATCAATTTCTCTAAGTATCTAGAGGTATCATCCTTTTTTAATTTCATAAAAATAACAATCAAATCCACACTTCCAAAATACGCCAAAAGATTCCAATCAAGGTGCGATATTGTTACATCGTTGAAATAAACAGTTTTCGAAAGTAAAAGTTTGCGAAGCGCGATATCGTAAAAGTTGTTAAGAGGAGAATTTTAGCAACATTATATTGCAATCTGTGTAATATGTTATATTCGTAGTTCGCCAGGACTTTTGTTTTCGTTTATTCTACAGGTATTTTCATTCATTTTTTAATTATTTTTAGCAACTTTCGACAGAAAATGTGTTTCATGTTGTTTAGCCCTTCTGCTATCTAAACGACGATGTACCGTAATAGTTGTGTTATAAAACTTAAAAAATTTCGTTTTTATATGGATTTTGCGTATTCTTCATTTACCTTTTGCACAATATGTATTCTCCGTGTGATTTCGAAACGAAGAATAGATAACAGCTGTAACGATTACAGGTCTTAACAATTTATACTTGTCGACGACGAAATAGTTAATTAGTTTTCCTGTTGATAAGAGATAAGAGAAACGTAGATATAACTCGCATTACGAGTTTATGTCATTATATAAGATCTGCGTAAAATCGATCGTATAATTTAATAATAATTGTTCGGTACTGAAATTTTTATACGTATCAAAACCTGGTGGCAAAGATGGCACCTATTGATATTATAATCCTATCGCGTTACTATTTCACCTCGTTCAATTTTTTATCCTATTCAGAGCTATACTTTTGGATAATGAGATATGGCAAAAAGCTTTTTGTTTTTAACGAAACTAGAAACAAAGTTGTATGCGTATTCGTAGATAAACTGTCTGAAGCTAGGTATTGTTTCATGGCAATAAAGACAGGAATCAACAAAACTTTCACCGTAATGCGAGGTACGTGGAAATTACAAATTTCCAGCGTGCGTTTCCGCGAAGTAATTGTCATAAAGTGTCGTTACATGGAACATAACAACCGAATTTACTACTGCCTAGCAACGTAAAGCAAAATCTCATTTTGGATTCTTCTTTAACGAACATTATTGTCGTCAGATTAATTGGATTCCTTTTAACGGCATTTAATTTCTCACGTTGCATCGTTTGCGCCGAGATAAGCAGAAAATTCATTGACTCTGGAGGTTGATATTCCGCGACTTATCATGTTACCGTAGATTATAGTGTCCAATAGTTCCACAGGGCATCGGCCGTTTATATCCGTGGATACAGAGATCTGATTTAAAATGGTAAACAGTGGTCGATAACAGATGACGGAGGATACCAACCGGAAAAGTAATTTTTTCGGTTTTACCCGGCTGCCACTTGCAGAAACCGAGATCAACGGGATTGCGGCAGAGTCGAAGCGATGTTTGATTCCAGGTAGTTGAGAGCGACGAGCGAAATACGACCAGTTGCTAAAGTTACGCATGCCAATGTAGAACCGCGTTTCTCAGTCGATGATGATTCACGTCCGGAGCTATAAATTTCGCTCGAATCGAGTCGACGAGAAAATTTGTTCTATCCTGAATGAGATGCAGCCACCGAGGTTAGGAAACCGAATGTTCGGCTCTTCTCGTACAATGAAAATCAGCTACGAAGTATACATAATATCATCGTTTCGTTTCATTCGCTGTGTCGTGAAACGAGTGTAAATATTGGGGAAGGGAGAAGGGAAGAATTGGGATTGAAAATCCCAACGCGTACAAATCCCTCGTTTCCACGCGGTTCGTTAACGGATCGTCTGGAACGCTTGAAATTTTTATATCGTCATAGAAGGAAGAAAGTTTCTCCTCTTTTGTCTGGTTCTTACTTCCAGTGAAGAGGTGATCGTTCACGCGTTTTCAACAACGCCAAACAATTAAATCAACAAACCCACTGTACAGCGGTTGAACTGAAAGAGTTCTGTATCCTCTTTCTTTGCTTTCCTTCTTTCATTTTCTTTGTTTTCGAGTACAAACAAAGCGAAATACAGCGCTATACTTCGCTCGTAGCAAATTAACTTCTCCCTGCCGCCGGCAGCGGAGTGCCACGAAAATCTTGTCGGCCGACGTGATTCGACATCCGCGTGACGTAAGCCTAATTGCAAGGGAGGTAAGCCTAATTGCACTATTTCGTATCCCCTTAACTAAAGACGATCAACTGATTGACCCAGATTCACCGGGCATTACCATAGCCAGCCCCGTCTTACCAAGTGTTACCGTTTCTCCCTCTAATGATCGGATCCTGTGTTCGAATTAATGTCTATCCATTCACGAACCATTCTGCTTCGTTCTTAGTTAGCTTAGTACGTGACGTACCCAGCATCAGATCCGCCAAGGATCTTCACTCGATTCCTGTAGCCAGCTTCATTTTGAAAATTAGCAACCTGAGCAGAGGACAGATTTAAAGGGGAACTCTGTTCTGCGCCCCACTGCGTGTTACGCTTGTAAACATACATATATACATATACTCACACAGAAACCACTATAATTTTCCAGACCGGACACGAATAAGACGTGACTTGGGGAAACCGCTTATCATACGGGCTGACGCTCCAAGCCGTGTACACCTTTCGGATAAACGCAGATGGACGCGATAAAAGACTCGGAATGTACACTAATTGGATTAGAACACGGTGGTTTGCGTATATAGTCAAGGCTTGTGAAAAGAGGGGCAATTTTTCGACCGAGTTAATATACGTTTGTCTATGAGTTTTGGGTTACCGTGAAAATAAATTTCCTCGCCAAATTTAAAGTTGGACCATGTTTAAGCTTGCTGCGTAGCTTCTATATGCATTTGCAGATAGCCGTTAAATTTTATCGATACAACCATGACAGCCGTGTTTCACTATAGTACCGATGAAAATTTAAATTGTTTTACATGTTGATAAGTTTCCTACGATCAGATAATGTACACGATTTCTTGTCTCGATAGCATATTGTTTTTTGTTGAAACAGCGACGAAATTTGGACATACAAA
The DNA here is from genome assembly GCF_000188095.3 of Bombus impatiens. Classification (NCBI taxonomy): domain Eukaryota; kingdom Metazoa; phylum Arthropoda; class Insecta; order Hymenoptera; family Apidae; genus Bombus; species Bombus impatiens. The sequence goes on along the minus strand of NT_176882.1, from coordinate 1,930,892 downwards.
TTCGAAAACCGTGGCGGTGTTAAACTCCGAAACTTTATTTCGATCGGCAACGCTTTCGTAACTTCGTACGATGACAAAGGACAGATAGACGTTTTCCTGATTCAGGGAAATCCTTCATTTGATGTTTCACGGGCAATATCAGTCTCAAAGGTAATCGATGAATCGTATATTAAGCTTGAATATAGCGTATAGTGGCGGAAATTTCGGGGCTACTTATCATCGAGACGATTGATGCGGAGACACGTTCGAAACGCGCGTAGGTTTGGCTTGTACGAGCACGTTATCACAACCGGTGACCTAGGAAATGCCCTCGCATCGATTAGTCCGCTGCATCCTGTCGCATCGCAATTCCCTTCCTTCCTAGTGTCCAGTTGTACTGATTCAGTAGCTCAGCAGAGTTTACGCTTTCCCCCGTTCTATTTTTAATATATGCACTCAACGAATATCGGAGAAAAAGTATATACACGTCATCGAAGCACTTTGCTTGGTAGCATTGGTGGCATGTTGGTAGCCGTAGATGCACGATTATGCCCTGGCAAAGAGCCAATGCCGTGAAACGCCCTTTGTAACCTGCTCCGTCGACACGCAAAAGGTATTCATCAAGTTTAACACAGTAGGGCGTTATTTCGTCTGACCCCGGTTATCCCCGGAGACACAGTCTTCGCTGTTTAATCTCTGGCTCTCATTCTCGCAAAAGGAAAGATTATAAGCAGCTTTCGTACTTTCGAGAAAAAGGACAAAGATCGTTGCAGGAAAATCTGATCGATTCGAATAGGAAAGCTTATTCCGAGAAAAACGAGAGGAATGTAGCGATTGAATCTTTATGCCTTTGAATACGCTTTTTCGCCGTGCGTTTCGATATTTTGCGTTAATGCTTGGAAGCTCGTCTGACTACAAGCTATTCGTTTCTACTGCGCGCTGTTATTCTTCAACGAAGCTGCTTTCACACGGTTTCTCTTCCCCACGAACAGTTTGTTTAACGTTCATTTACAAGCAGCCCCGGTGCGCCAGCAACGAAACAACCGTTCACGTAGAGAAGAAACAAACTTTTAGGAATCCGATAACTTCTCTTCTGTTTGTCTCGTTCGGTTTCCACGTCTGACGCGTCACCGTCCGTTTCCACTTGACCGCGTCTCGTCGCCAACCTTTGTGTTACACGGTCCTTCCATTAATCGTCGTCTGCGTTACGAAATTATTCGTTCAATTAGCGGTTCGGTGCACGATTCCCATCGACGGAGTATGTGGAATCGTTCGTTCATCTCGTATATTCAGTCCTCGAATGGAAAATGCATTACGTGGGCTACGTACATTCACGAAGTAACATTTCGTGTAATGGACGAATCGTGCTTACCTAATTCAACCGAACATTAATTCCAAGCTATCAAAACTATCGCGTTACCGTCATATATTATCCGGCGAAGATAACGCAACTGATGAATTACCTTCTGGTAAATATCTTTACTTAAATATCTATCTAAATATTTAGGATTGTTAGTTTCACCGGTGCTAAATGGAATTCGATCGATTATTTGGATGACTGTGGGGAGCAGGTTAAACGAGACAATCCACCGTCAAAAGGCGTAATGAGTTTGAAAATTAATGACCACGCGAAAATCGCTCTATTCGGTTGCAAAAGCACGCAGTCCGGTTTACGTTATAATTATAACGTCATAAATGCCAGCATTGCTAAAGAGAATAGCGTGATCTGGTAACTGTTTGGCCACCAGTCCGCTCCTGTCACGTTTCTACAATTAAAACCCGATTCACCATATGCCGAATTTCTAACAAGCGGCGATCATTTGTCCATCGTAAAATTCCGTTAAACCAGCAATTCGCAACGAACAATCAGAGTTTTCGAAAATTAAACGAATATTTGGAAATTCCGTGTGAGAGTGTACAGAATAAAACCATAATCATACGCATCTGCATAATTAGTTTAAAAATACCAACAACTATCCGACGACTATTTTCTGTTATAAAACACGCGCAAGTGTTCCGACCTTATTTTCGACGGTTCTCAAAAGTGAAGTTTCCAATTCTATTTCAATTACTTTCTGTTCATTATGAAGGTACTTAACAAATACAATTTTGATTATACAGTTTGTTTCGTAAACTAAACAGTTGTAGACTTACAAGCTCAAGTTTCTCACGGGTTTCCTATAGTAATTACCTCGAGAAAGAAATTTTCCAACTAATCGAATCAACGATCGTCTAACAAGTTGATGGCATCGTCGAAAATTTAATAGAACGCCGACTGTTCTTATCGATCTCTAAAGTCGATCGTGTTTTACAATTCTCGCCAACCTGGATTTTTAATCGCTTTTATGATCCTCTCTGGTTGGTCTCTCGCAACCAGGCTAAACTTTTCTAATTAAACGTGCGAGAGCGCGACCCTGGCAATAGAACGGTCAATTATCATCGCGTTTGCTTCGATTCGCCTGGTTCCTCTCCCGTTTTGCGTTTAATTTACGGTTCAATCTATCAGGTGGCTTATCGATTCGAAGCGAAAAGCGAACGGAGGAAAAACGTTTTTACCCATATCTTTGATCTGTATGTATCTGTTTTTCCACTTCGGTGTGGTTGTCACGTCCGAAGGATAGAGAAAATAAAACGAACGTGGCTCGTGTCCCGACTGTCTTCCCACTTGTTCTCTGTGTTCGTATATAAAAATAACAGAATTTCTCAACACTCCTTTCTTCGATTATCGTGATTTTAAGATTCACAGATTTTTAACTACTGTTGCTACTATGTTGATCATGTAACAAGTAAATCAATATATAAGAAATATTGTTGTTAGAATTTTTACTAGAATTTAAAAAGATACCAAGATTAAAGATATTACAAATTTCCTATGGACACAAGGAATGCTATAAGATTACTATAAAGATTATCGAAAATTAAATCTCGGTGCATAATTAAAAGATGAACGATCAACTGTTGACACGATGTTACGTAAATTTAAGCTGCAACTTGTAATCTTGCGGTCGTGTTCACACTTTGTTCAATCAATATTTTTACAAAATGCCATATGTTGTTTCAATAATAAATATGTCGTATTGCGCGTGTAATACGTTTAAAGAAACATCACAGATTATTTTAAACGAGTTATATCTGGAGGAAAACCAATACTCGTAAAGAGCTTCAAACGCAAAATCATATTTTTCAATGGTGGATCATTTTTTACCAACAGCAAAATTAATTTTATGCAATCAGTTTATCCTACGTTAATAACGAATTTTCTTTAGTATTGATTTTATGGATTATATCTGTCGTATCGTTATTAGAGATATTACACTGTATCGATACTATCGATTTACGTGAAAGTGAACAGCAAAGCCATTCAAGAATACAAGACTAAAAAATTCGCGTATCCATCAACATCACGAAAATAAAGATTTAATCCAATCCCTCCTGTCGATTTTAAAAAGCGTCGTTCGATGTTTGATAAAAATTTATAGAGTAGCGAGGCAGATTTTTCCGTTGTGAACATTTCCCAGAACTCAATTTAATGTAACGGAATTTCAGCTACTTCTTTCGCTGTTAAAGCGACGAGTTAAACCGAATTTCAACTCAAACCGCATCACGAATTTTCCGCTGTCGGTCGTTCTCAGTTGCTGCGATGTTTCGCACGGCGTAATAATTGCAGACGTTCCCGAAGCATAATTCCCTCGGGATATATATTCCACGTCAACGAATCGGAGACCTTCGTGCTCGCATATTTCACCTGCCTGGAGAACGACCCCGATTAATCGTTATTATTTCCGATTTGGCACGTGCAAGCGCGACGAAATCGTTCGACGTCGCGTCAAGATGTCCACCACGTTGTATGTTATTACTCCAAATTCAAAGTTACTCGACATTAATTCAATAATTTGCATATTACATTACAATACATTATATTACAATATATCATATCACACGAAATGGATATACTACCGCTCGAAAGTACCGGGGTATTTGATTATTTCTGACAAAATCGATTGCATAATCACGAATAAATCGAAATGCAACGATTTATTTAGAATGATGAAAATTATTTAGAATGATTTCTGTTACATCGTTATAAAATATTATTGTTATGTATATATTATAATATCGATGTTCATTTATAGTGTCAGTTTGCTATTGTTACGCTAAGGAATAAGTTAAATTATATATCGGTTTATTATTATTATATTAGGTGGTAATGAAAGAACGAAAGGATAAAAGGCGAGAAGCAAAAGTTTTGTAACTCATCGGGGAATCAACAACGGACTAACTAACTCACTGTTACGAGAAATGGTTATGCGTACATTGTATTATTAGAAATTACAGGCACTTGCTTCAATTACGGAAATTCCTAAGAGCTTTGGTTGTAGATCGCGTGTAGCTCGGTACTGTTTGCCCAGAAACTACAGAGAAACAAGAACTTTTACGTATCTCTTCATCTTCCAACGCGGCCAAAAATGGACTAGAGAAAAATAAAGTAAACGATATATCGCGATGGCGACCGCAGAGATCTCTTTTTGAAATTCGAGCTACCTTTGTGTGAAAGAAAAATCGTGACGACAACGATGTTATAAACCGATTGTGTTTGCGAAACGTTTTCCACCATTAGTAACCATCATTAGCGTATTTGTCTTTTGCGTGGATTATATACGTTCATAAATCATACACAATCGTTCATAGCGATAACAAGAATTGATGATTTCTAGTCACAATCATATCAGTATTCACTGTTGTAACGAAGAATCGTATGTGCCAACAATAAGGAAAATTCCTTATTTAATTTGTAAATCGTCAAATTTAGTTATAAATTATTTTTATCTGGAAAAACAAAAGACATAAAATTCGGAAAGACTATTTGTCTTGTTACTGCAGTGCTAAGCAATAAAATACATTGTGTACATTGACAGGTCAACAAGCACAGTTTTGTATGAGAATATGATTTATACTCATGAAGTTAATTTGCAGCTACTATCGGTATTTTTTGAAATTATCGGAATTCGATATCGTACGTATATGTATTTGCGAAAGTCATTTTGGTATTTACTTTATTTATTTTTTATCATTTATTTTTATATCATAATTCTCTTCTCGCTGTGCATTTTTTTGTTTCTGATATCTTTTCCTCTTGGATCTACAGTACACGATCTTTCTTCATTTCTTCGTTATCTTATTGTAGGTTAGTGGTGTTTTATCATCTACACCTTCAATAAATAAAAAGTGTATCTTTCGAATAATTATGAATAGAATACTATATACAGATAAAACTAAACAACTCGTCATTGCCCAACTAAATTGATGTTTGCCATTTAAAAATCTTAAACTGTTTCTTAATCACGCGCAAACAGTCGCACAGTTTGCAATTTAATTTCACGAAAAACCGATCTTTTCGAGGAAAAAGTTACCGCTTGGACGATGTCCGGGTATTTAAAGAGGTCATAGGACAAAACGATTTAAAAACTGACTACGAAAACTTCGAATTAAAATACGAACTTCGAAGTTTTCCGGGTGCGACGTCACGTTTCCGGATGCTCCAACACGATCGTGTTCTGGTACACGAGGATGGGTAAAAGAAACAGTGATTTTTTACGCGACATCTTGCTAACGAAGGTCCGTAAAGTGGTTTTAATTACATTTACATAGCCGCGTCTCTTTCTCGCTTTGACGATAGAACCGGTGATTTTCCTTGGTAGATATTAAGCTTCTGCTTGTTGTGATTGATCACAATTTGATGATTGAGTAACACGCGCCACACAATGTTGGCTATAGGACTGAAATAATTAACGCGTTTCGTTCTCGCTTTGACGTAAACCTATGACTTTCGTCGACAAGTATTAAGCTTTCATTTCCCAATATTGATCGAATCGCTTTGCGAATTCGAAACTCACTGACAATTCACGCATACGCGTCTCGCAACGTTGCTAGAAGTAAAGTAACTGGCAGGATTCCAACCACTTAAGTTGAAAGTTTAATTAGATGCTGCGGTGAATTTGGTTAACCGAGTCGTCACGTTTCGCGACGCATCGCTAAAAATCTGCACACTCTCCGCCTAGATGCGACGGTAGACGAGAATACCAGGACCAGCAATGTAGCGGGTAGAAAAAAGGAACTCTCTCTCTCTCTCTTTCTCTCTCTCTCTCTCTTTTAGTCGAAGATGTATAATTCGTTGGAACAGTGTTTTCACCGAACGCGCGACTCGCTTCGCGTGCAATTAAAACCTTGGGATTATTTCACGAGAAGGCAAGAGAAATGTGGTCAGACTATCCCACGCAAGCTGTTACCGTTAATTAGGATTAATCGAGCGGCAACGCCATTACGTGGCTCGCGAAGTGATAATCATTCGGCAATTAACTAATAAGCCTATGGGTAGGTTTGCAGCTGTTGTGCGACTTACGATTACCAATTTCATTATCTGTGTATTGTACCAGACTACTCAGATGATCTATCGCGGTGATCAGTCATGTCATCGCGTTTTTTATCCAATTTCGTTCGTTTCAATATTTTCCAACGAGATAATGAAGTAATCGACAGCAGTACATTTAGATATGTTAGCAATTACGGTTTATTTCCCTCGAAACGGTAGTTTAACAAAATCGATGGCGTCCGTTAGCAGCAAATTAGGCTGCACGCTAGCCCACTGTTCCGTTTCACTGATATTCTCGTATATATATGTATTTCGCGAGCCATTAATTTACCAAATCAACCGCCGAGTATACAATGGTTCGCCAAGATATTATATTTGCACGCGCATCATAGAAAAATTTCATTTTTTCATATAAATATAATTGCGCGTGTCGTGTCTATATTATAAAAGGTTTCTACAAGTGTTCGAGATATTTTTGCGAGCATCGGAAACATATAGCGACGATTTATGGGAAGTTCCAACTAAATATACAGGAATTCTTATCCGCTTTAACTCTCAATTTATTTATCCAAAGAATGCTTCGCGATCTTATCGTATTTCGAAAGGCAGCTGCGTTGGGAATTTCGAATTCCGTTTGTTGAGATCGATCCGTCGTGCTACAGCGTTCGTCCGCGCGTTACGTTTGCCTGATATATTCTTCGGTACGTCTACACAATTTCGTTTATCGTAAGGCTGTTCGCGAAAGTTTGTCCAAGCGAACTGCTGGAACTGCGAGCATGGAATTCGAAATACAACCATGAGCTAAAAATCGATTATCGAGTAATCGACTGACTAAAACCCTCTACTACGTTTTCTAATTGATCGCAGCCGTCAAATTCTGGGATACGTGTTTTCTGATTCGAAAGTTGCGACTTGCGAAACCGTGCCGGGTTTCGCACGTATTTTTATAGCTCACAGCGATTTGGTCTTCGAATTAGAACGATTACTACGAATATTCGAAATTTTATCCCGACTTGTTTCTTCTGAATAAAATATTTCCAGAATCTATTCGTACACTTAATTTGTCCACCGAAAAAGTCGCGGAATAATTTTGTTTAAACGGTATCCTACATTATTAGATATATTATCATTTGCTCCCATTTTTTCTGCAATTAATTCTTGATGCAAAAAGAATTTAATTGTCTTCGTAAAAAAGATATTCGAATAACATCCTGTTCACGATTGTTATTGAATGGTTCCTTGATAATGTTACGTATTTTTTCTGCGATGACCCTCGCGCTATTAGCATTCCGAATTGTTCACGACACTATATGCTAAGTATGCTGTTTCCATTTCAGTTACACAAAAACGTATACCAATAGATACCCCATCTATAATCACTGATTGTTCTCGTCAGACTGTGAAACGCTGCAAAAAAATAAGCACACGGTGACAGGCAGAGTCGTAAGTTATTCTAAATCCCCAAAAAACGTATGACCTACTCAACAAAGTATCTGTCAATATAACACCTATTTTTATATATTCGCAAACTTTCACACGTCTACGTTGACATACTTCTATTGAGTTAAGTAGCAATATGAAAGAACATGTTTTGTACTTTAGACTGGAACAGAATCCTACAAAGCAAAAAGCCGAAATTCTTTGAAAACAACCGTCGACTGTCTACCAAACGATTATTCCTATCGAGCGGCAAGCTCGCAAGAGACGAATGCATAAATAAACAAGTTACGCAATGCTTTTCCATGAATCTGTATCCTCTGCGCTGTAGGTGACCCAACCGTGTCTTCGAGCAACACTGTTTTCAAACCCAGCGCCCCAATGTTCTTCGTTTTTGTATATTTTCTAGAGTTCAACACCCTTAAACGTCTTCCGCCGTTCGTAACGCTAACCAGCCCTCGGTGATCGAAGTCTCCGAGGAAGTAGCTCGGTATTGGCTACTAACAGGCCAACGAAATTCCCCGGAAACCAACTAGATTATATTCTTCTTTTTTTCCCGTTGCATTTCAGTTTCCGACGTTCTGCTGCGACCAAATTAAATCACTGACGAAACTTCGCGTTCAGGATGCTCTTCTTCGTGCTTCGTCATCGTTGAACCTTCTTCCTTTGTCCCCGTTTCTTTTTTCAGTTACCGTCCCTGGTAAAGTTTCGGACTGCCCGAAGTAACATCGAACGTTCCAACTATAGATACACTGGCTCACGAAAGCATTTGGACACTTATTATAGAATACGTTTATGTGTACATAGTTCGTGCTATTGTGGCATTTTGTTAACATTGTAACGAGGCTGTCGTGATTATGTTGATAAGAATCTGAAACGATCCGACGATGCATTAGGTTGTCCGAAAAGTTCCTTTCGTTTTATCAGGAAATAAAAGACATTTTTCGGACAACCTAATATATGAAGATTAAAGGGGGAGAAGATAATGAGTCGTATTTACAGGTTTCGGTATATCGAATAATATTACATTACTGAAATTGTTTTTATATTTGGTTTAAAAGCTTGACATGAGTTTCATTGAAACAAAATTTTCCAAATACTGCTTTTAATGATATTACGTTCGTGATGTTAAATTCGTGAAAATATTGTTTGTCTCGACGAGCATATCTCTGTTTTTCACAAAACTTGCATAAGAATTCGTTTGAAACCTTACCAATACGATCGTGACAATCGAGTCTCCTATAGCACAGATAATATATTCGTAAAAGGCGTCTACAACCGAGTCACTGTATATCCCTCACGTTCTGCTTTTTCTTTTATATGGCGACGTTGGGAAAATCATATCGACGCTCGGAGCTACGCGCAGATAGAAAACAAATGACGCGAGAATAGCGAGGGCGTGGCGAGGGATAAAGCGATTGTCGTTAAATTCTGCGGCAAACAATTAAAACGTTGTTTCGTTGACGTAAAATGGTTTGCATCCTCTAATAAATAACGTTTAATAATAGATGAAAACCGCGGTCGGTTCGTTTAAAAAGAATATGCACGATTATTTTCACAGACAGAAGAATCATCATGTCGAGATATTTCCTGGGCAAGCATTCTTTAAACCGGGCGCAAGATCGTCCATTCCACATGTTGTATGCTGTGCCGTAAATATTATCGTAAGACGTTGCGACCATTTCTCTTGTCGAAACGATCGTTCATTCTGATCAACGGCGTGTATCAAATACACACGGCGTGACTGTGCCGGCCGCGCCGTGCCAACCTATCGATCTACCCCGTCTCTAATCGAATATGCAATGTTTTTCACTGTTGAAAATTCATACGATGCCGTGCTCCGCGAATTCTCGCACAAACTTCCAAATATTCATGTCTCTTCCGACGTGGTTCCAGCCTCGATGTTCTCCTCGAGTCTCTCTAATCTTTGCCCCCGATACATAGTCACACACTACGTTCAGTGTCTTCAGAGCTGCGTTGAAATTGTATTTAAACGCAACGCTGATAGAGAGAGAGAGAAAGAGAGAAAGAGAGAGAAGGACGAAACGGCAGGTTAGCTAAATAGTAGAGGGATATTCCAAACATTTAAGCGATTCTCATCAGTTCCGCTTCTACTGCATAAGTAAGAGAATTCAAAATGGAATATAGTGGAAGATTCTGTTGTTAATTTCTATGACTGTTTTACGAGAGAACTAGATTTCGGTTAAAAAGTGTTGGTTGCTCCACGCTCGCTCGAAGATTTACCTCGAGCGTCCTGAGTAAATGAATAGGTTCGTACGATAACAGGACGAAATTGCCAGAGTACGCGATTCGTCGGTCGAAAATTCGAAAGCTGCGTGACCTCAGGCAATGACCTGGCTTCCGGAGATAAGGGCTAGTTCGTGGAAGGCTTTCGAATCGTTGCAACGTTGCATCTGAAAGGCTGGTTTTCATTAATCATTTTTCCCGCTCTTCGCCACGTCGGCGTCCAAGTCGATCGAGATTACCCGTCGGAGGAAACTGAATCGGCGAAACAGCACCGGTCGAAATATTCTGATAATATTTTCAGACGATCGTTCGTGCCGACAGGTAATTCGCGTCGACTTCTTAGCGCCCTCGTTCCCCTACCCAATTTCCAACGATAATTTGACCAAATGGTGGGAACCGTACAACGGGTCTGAGATGCAAATGTAAATGCAACACGAGAGGATGAACGTGCCACGATTTTTTACCTCGGTCCTCCGTCGATCGTTGTAATTTATGGACACACGAATAAAATCGAGCCAACGCTCCAGGAGACTCGTCTATGTATATACGCGCGTGTTCGAACTCCTTCGGACGATAAAACGTTTGCACGGTCGACATCACAGTGCAGCCTCGCGCTAGTGGGCGTTCCCCGAGTGCATCGTGCGAATTTACTAGGGATCGCTGAGGGTGTACGAACTAAGGGAAAAATCAATGCAACGCGGCCACCAAACACGCAACGTGAAACAAAGTCCACGAGGAAACCACCGTGCCCGGTGCTGTCGAGAGGTCGAGAAGTGTTGCGGTAAGGGTACGTATGCGAAAGACCCAGATAAGTGTAATATGGCGTCGTATAAGACGATGGAAAAATTCATACTCCGATCGGCGTATAATGCGATTTAAGAATTATCTAAACGGCCTCTATACAGAAGCATATTGTTGCGAGATAAACAAACAAGAGCGGTATTGTAGATTTTACATCTTGATGATAATTAGGCGACGCGTTTGTCATTTCTCGGATGTGAATCGTGTTACTAGTGCGTTACGTTTCGTTAAAAATGGGCCATTTCGAGCCTACTCTGAAGAGGTGAACGTCGAAACGAAACGCGGTGTACTAATAACACGACTGAAAGCCGAAGAATGCCAAATATGTCAAGAGCGGTATTTGTCACTTTTTGCTGCGTTTGCCTCCAGCACTTTGTCTCGGACTTCACTCACATTTAACATGCAAACGTATATCCTTCTCAATTGTTTGGAAAATCATAATTTCTAGAGAATAACTGAATTCGGTGTACTTCGTCTTAAGCGTATATTTCCAAACTGAGTGTCGCGTTATATTATAATCGTTTTCTATCGTGGCGTGCTCGTGTTACTCGCTTACGACAGTAACTTACTGTAATTTATGTATTAATCTTTGTACGATATGGAAGACTTCGCATATTCCATGATACTTATTTCCATATGGAATTAATCGTATTACTTCAACAAATAATCCAGTTTATTTTTTCCGTTTTGGAAACCGTATAACGCGAAACGTATATAGAACGTTATAGGGAGGTCCGGTAAACAACAACTAATGCGTGCAACGTATGAAAAGGATCTGATGTACTGTGCGTACTCACCGATCGTCGGTATGTTCCTGTCATGATTTCCCTCGGTGGAAAACTGAAACAGAAAGAACAACGGGGGTTAAACATCGACGATCGTATCAAACGATTCGTGTGAATCGCCACGAGCAAAAACACCTTCCCCATCTCGTTTCTCCGCGATAGAAATCACATCAACGCGTGATTGGCTGCGCAGAAACCTTTTTTTTTTTTATATTTCCCTGTTAATGGACTACGTTCGATGGAATATCCTCTCGATGAGAAGGCAAATGGATGGAATAGGGGAAATGCTTTTACCATGCGATAGAATTCTACGAGGAGAAGAAAATTTATCGGTTTCCTAATGGCGGCACCGATTTTCGCCGATAGTCAAATATTTTTCATCATGCTCGATCGTTTTTCTCCACGTTTTATTACCCCGACCCGACCCGACCTTGTGGGCAACCTCCGCGGATGTTTATTTTTTACTCAAACTGTTTATCCGATACAATTGTAAATAGATTTATCGTAATCATCGAATTCGCGAACAGAGAAACTAGCAGCGATAAATACGCGTGTAAACGTTTGAAATATTTGTGACCGTTTCGAGGGCGTAAAATACATCGTTACTTGCTGCAATTGAATCACGCTGCACCTCGTATCTCGTTAACACCGGCAAGAACGTAAAGAGAAGAAAGAAAATTTTCCATCGGGCGGTTCTTGTTCGGCAAACGTTTCTTTCAAACAAAACATATCCCTCGGGTTCTGAAGGTAAACTGAGTTTATTCAGAGCCAGCACCGGTAGGAAATAGAAGCCGGCAGAAAGGAATTTCGAAGTCGTGCACCGCCGTGCGAAATTCCTGACTGGCTCGTGCACAGTGAAGGAGCGCTGTCTCTTGGAAAAAGAAGCTTCCTGTTCTGTGGCCGAAAGAAGCCACCGCCAATCGATACACGGTTTTATCCCTCGCTTTAAAGCTCCGAGTATCGTATCCGGAGCATCGATCAGCTTTGGCTTTCGGCTAAATCGAGCGTGTCAAAGTTCCGAAGGTTCCCAGGAATCCTGATCGACTCGTTAGTTTCGTTTCTTCGTAGAATGAATAAAATGGATATTTTTTTTAAATTAGTACCGTCGTACAAAACATGAAGGTATAACGTGATATATTTGCTTGGTCGTGTGGTTACGACTTTTCAAAGAATCGCAATTTCAAAATTAAAAACACTGTGTAAAAAATGTCTGTGTACTCTCTATGCAAATATTGCACTCTATTCTAATTAAGTCAAATATTGTTCTTTCTCTGGCTTTGGGTTTTGCGTTTGTATAAATATCCTACATGTCTATAGAGACATCTTTCAGTCATGTTTTAGTTATCGAGCGATGCAGAAAATAGAAAATCGACAAACATAAATTTATCGCGTCTTGTTTTTATTTGTATTTCTTTACTCGTTTTTATGAAAAATAATACGATCCACGGCGAGCGTGTTAATTTGTAAAATAATTTCGTTATCTCGATAGACATTAGTAAATCGTAGATTTAACTATCTTCGAAATTATCTTTGAGGAGAGGATTTCATCGTAGACGACAGAACGCGAATTTATGGAAAACGGAATTCTTGCAAATACGTATCTTTCGTAAATAAAATGGGAAACGAAGATGTAAAGCAAAGGAATATCGACACGGCATGTTCCTATGTTGATTCGACGAAATATTTACCTCGCGATCGCGCCTTTGAAATTCCTTTTCCACCTGCAGCTAACTTTTTTATACACGACGGACGCATCTTGAAAAATTCGACGCGTTTCTTTTCACGAATCGACAAAGGGGAAGAGACAGCGACAAAATTGGCCGCGATAAGGTGGCTGACATGTGCCGGTTGTACTGTCTGACACGGACTCGAGGATCGCGAACGACGAATGTCACAGAGGCTGCGAATTGTTGTCATTTAGATGCAAAATATATTATGTTGTTTCGTGGAATCTTAACGCTATGTATTGTGAACGTTTTTGTCTCTTTTTCAAGTACAACAAATAGCCGATAAACTAAGACAAGAAAGATCAATATTGTTCTTTCAATATTCTAGTTTGCAATATTCTAAACGCGTTTCCAAAAACTGCTTGCTGCTCAAACGATTAAAAAATTCATTGATAGTACTCTGTCTATAATTTTTCTGTTATTCCTGACAATGAAATAATGGTAATCGAGTATTTTTCGGTGGAAAGTCAACGATTACGTTGAATAGTGCTCCGCCCTGACAGGGTATTATGTGAGAATAATTCCGTAAGGATTTTCCACCGGTTTCGGCAATAAGAAATCGTTTCCATGCCCGTTAACCAGAGAGTCTCGTCGTTTCCTTGGATTAGGACCGTATCTTCTCGTCTGGTCCTGTACAGCCCTTCGCGAAAATACCGAACAAGCTAATCCACCCAGTAAGCCCGATTTCCACATCGTTTGTCACTTTGCTAGATTTCTCTCGAATCATCGAGACATCGATCTAATTGTTCTGTGTGTGTAATTATATCGTATAAGAACGAGTTAACTCATTAAGGATCAGTCAGTCAAGCAATGTATAAACGTTATACGTACGATTCTAGATACATGGTTTACATATTATCTTATTAAGCTACAGAAAATACATTAAAATAAAAGATATTCCATAAAAATCCACGAATGGGAAAAAAGTTTCCCCAAATAAAGGGAAAATATATCATATTGCTGTAAGATGCTTCAGTTCTTTCAAACATCATAAAATCGTATCGTTCAGGTGGAAGAAGAAATAGTGACAGAAGAAAAAAGAGAAAAATGTTAAGCACACCTTTGAGATTCTCATTTATAACTACGATGGTGGAAAGCGTAATTCCGCAACGTAAATTAACCGAAAAAGAAATGATAGATGATATGTCGCATTAACGCCAACGTTGGATGAAAGTATGCGTCTCATTTTCGTTTTCTGTCTTCCAGCGAGTTGAAGTAGCAGCGGATGAGATGGTTTGTATCGGAAGTGAGGGCTATTATGTCGTTTAAAAATTAATCACCGACGACCCTCATTACCGTGATCGTAGATACAGCAGCTGGCTATTATCTGTCTCGGCTGTCTCCGTGATAACTGTGAAAAATTACCCGCGGAACGTCGGTGAAAGCAGCGCTGAGACGATTAAATGAAATATTAAACGCGCGCCAATTATGGATTTAGCGGTGCTTGAACTAATAATTTCTCAGCTAAATCCTCTTGACGAGTATCAGTTATTAAATCTCATTGGATCGATGATTAATTAAACATCAGCATTACACGATGTGTATAACGAAGCTTCTACTTCCAGCCTCCTCTTCACTTGGACTGTGTTCGAACGCGATATACTCGCTAGCGAACAAACTGCAAGCCAGTTCGACGATCGATTATCCTTAATTGCGAGTTACCGATCGTGAAAAGCGGAGAGTAAAGAAGGTCGAATCGTAATGGAGCATCCAGCGCGAAATTGACGATAGCATACGTTGGAGTTTAACGATCGATCGAGCGACGATAACGATTCTTTGTCAATTTTATCTGCTAAATGTTGTACGTTCGATGGATAACAAGGGGACGAACATTATCTTACTCCGAGGACGACTGTTGACGATTGACAGGATGTGAACTTTTCTCGTTAATCATGCACGGTCCGACAACATTTTCAAGAAAATGAACATGCCGATAACGGTGACAGAAAATCGGTACAAAAGCAAGGAACTGATAGGTGAAACATTTAAGGGATTTATTACCTCCGATCTTTCCACTGTTTGAGAACTTACCGAATGTCGGAACATCGAGATTTATAGCGCTACCGAAATCGAATAAATTCCCCTCGAGATTTGTTTCTTGCGATTTCTTACACAGTGACATCCACTAGTTTACATTTAACGGTGAAAATGTCGAACAAGTTAAAGCGACTACTAGCAGATTTTTCGTTTTCGCAAAATTTGGTAGAAACCTGCAATGCGTGTTTAAATATCTTATACACGATTAGGATAAAAACGACACGACTATTAAATACATCGACTGCTATAAATGTTACGAAGTTTAGAACGATCCAATATTACATTATCGCGTCTATTGTTCAAAAAAAAAAAAAAAAAAAAAAAAATA
>NT_176882.1:1910837-1914868 GCF_000188095.3 Bombus impatiens | reverse complement strand
TTTTTAAAAAAAAAAAAAAAAAAAAAAAAAAATAAACTAAAGATCTCACGAAAGAAATAAATAGAGACGATCGAATGTCTCGGAAGATACGAAAGGTATGGGGGAATATTTCAGACGAAAATTGTAGGATATCAGAGGCAACTGATAGTGCTGATATTTATTTCACATCGCGATGGTCATGAGAAACTCGATATACTGGTATATCATTCGCTGCCATACTATTGCCTCTGACTGCAATTTTTTCGCCATTAATTGGGTCATACCGTATATCAAGGTACAATTATTGCTACGGGAAGAGTATGGCCGTCACGTCCTACGCTTCGTTCGATCTTTTGTTCTTCCCAGTAACGTTTGTTATCGGACAGCTTTTCGAACGAGCGTGTCGATAGATCGAATGATAGTGCCGACGAGAACTCGCAGAAATGCGGTTTACTGCGTGTAAAGCTTTTCACCACGGTCCCGAGTGCCGTGAAATCCTGTAGTCGTTATTCGGTCGCAATTAAAATATCCTTCGAATTTCGATCGTCTTAAAATCGAAGAGGGAAGCGTTTACGCTTGAGCCACCGCCAGGTTCATTTGCTTCGTCATTACGGTTTCTACCTTTGTTCCATTATATTGTCCTACCCGAGGTACTTGCAAAAGTTTCCGCAAAAGAAAGATTTTATCATAGATAATAATCGACATGGTATTGTTCGACTTATAATTTGTATATCGAACATGTTGCTGACGTCGTTTGCATATTTTTTATGCGTATTTGTCACTTTTCGTGCATAAATACCTGTTGCATATTTAACGCGCGTAAACGTCCACAGTTTAATAATTAGTGAAAATTTACAACTCGCAAATTGTAAGTTATCGGTATAATACAATAACAAGCTCGGTAATCAAACAAATAAAATTTCACGCCTGCAATGCGTTTTACAAATTGCGAGCCAACTGATTCTCCCGTTCAACGTAAAATTATAAAACGTATAAATACAATTTATAACATTGTAAAATAAAAGATTATAGCCTAGAATTTTCGTTTTAGCAATTCACCGATATTATCGATCGGCAAGTTATTGTGTAAGAGAGCTTGTGTGTTACAGCTGAATATTTGGCGCCACCGCAACAATTCATCCACTCAAACAGAAATCTACGCGGCTATTATTCTATCGATGATATAAACGATATAACACGTTTACGACATTTTTTCGCAGGACGATTCACGATAAAGACCATTTCGGCATATTACGATGCCAGACGATTTACAAGCGCCCAGAATATATTCAATAAACGAACGTTTATTGAATATCCCAAGATTCTATCCTTCCAAGCTGAGATTTTCTGTGGCTGCAGTTGACAAAGAACATTTCTCTTTCTTTTCGCGTTGACACATGAAATACGTCCTACCCGAAGAAAATAGTAGCCGAAAATGGACACCGTGAAAGGTATTTCTGAAAGAGACACGAAAACGAAGAGAAACGAGCCAAACCTACCGAACGTCTCTTCACCGGCTCCTCTGGATAAGATCAACCGAATAACAAACGTAACCGGAACGTTAATAATCTCGAATCTTGATTTACCATATCGCTGCAACTTTGGAATTTTCTTTGTGCCATACTTTGCATCGTATAATCTTTTCCTTCGTTTTATCAAAGTAATGTGCATTCTCTTGAACTTAGTTTAACAGACATTCGCCAAGGTCTGATTTCAGCATCCGCTAACAACCCACAAATCGTCTCAACATCAACTCCCAACTGTTATCGTTGTTAGATCGTAGGTGACTCGTAAAGTTGGAATTAATCGTATTATTTTTAACACTCGCCGTATGTTTAAGACGATCGCCCCTGTTGTATGTTAATTTTTTACAAATACAAATATATATATACGCAGTGAATATGTTGTAGCTTGTATATACATTTTCAGATTTATTTTGAAATTCTATCGACATAATTATGATAGTCGTGCTTCGTTACATAGTGCAACGCAGAGATTTCAAGATTTATATAACACACACACGCGCAATACATAAATAAAAGTGTTAGTAAATGTCGTCAACGTATTACAATTATAACTAATCGTAATTTCAAAAATAAACTGCATGCCACGTTATTGCGCTCTGTTTATTCTCACCGGGAGCACCAAAGGTTTAAATTAAATGGTTAGACAAATAAATAAGAGTAAACGAAGTTTCCCTTCAATCAGTGTTCTCAGAAAATAAAATCTTTTGTCAGTGAAGAAAAAACGAGGGATAAAAGTAAACGATAGTGGCACGATGAAGAATGGACAGAGACGTAATATAGACTATACAATGGAATCGCAACAATAGGGAAACGCAGCTTCGTGCCGAGATACCGCGCGTACAGCTGGATTCTTTGCCATAAATCAAACATTACCGAGACGATCGTCCGGTTCGTTCGATAAGTGTTGCAGCCAGTGGAACGTACACCTTGGAAAATCGCAGCGATATTTATCGCTTGGAAACGAATTTTTCGCCTATGAACAATTCGATGAATCGACGTATTCGGTGGCTCGAGCGGTCGAGAATTTCCCCGAGGTATAGTTTCCATCTGGATCATCCATCGTCCATCGACTATGTTTATTACTATTCGGACAAATAGACTTCGAATGCGCTTCGAATCATCGATACCAAGTCTATAAGATTGAATTTTCAAGAAACGGTGAGAGTCGTCGAATCGACCATCACGTTTAGCAAATGGAATATTCAGCGTATCGGTGGAAGAGATTGAAAGTTCTTGAGATCGCTTTGAAGGAGGCCACCAACTATATGAACTGTTCTAGTATTTTTAGGTCAAGTTTTGTCAGGATATTTTATGAATAGGAGGAAAGAAATATTATACGGAATGTTAAACAAAAGCGGGGAAAATTTATAAGATACGATCCTATAGATCGAGATAATAAAGAAGATTTATATACAAAAGTGTCACACGAGAGTTATTCTTCGAGTTATAAATAATTTTATTTTACGCTGAATGTACACTAGCAAGTGTCCCGGGTCAATAAATCATGAAGTTCCCTCATTTGTTTTTATGTTTAGAATCGATCATATAGATATTTTCCAGATATTTCAGGGTATTCTGTATAAATATAGATTGTTTGTGGTTCTATCAAAAAATTGCAAGAGACGTACCAAGTATAAAGGAAATGGTAACGCACTTACGATTATTAACACTATCGGACAAAAATAGATTCGAAATTCAAAACTAAGAGAAGTTAGATTAATATTGAAATAGTCGATGGAATATCATTTTAACTTAGTAGCTTATACGAAAGAGAAGGTAGAATGTGCTGGTACGTCAAGAATTTTATTCGGAAATGCATGAAATTTCAAATTTATGATATACGTACATTAAATACCAAAGCTTTCTTACAAGAAAGAAATATTTCTAAACTTCCCAGCGGGTGTGTAATCATCAGATGTTAATAACCAAATTTGTAATTCTTTTAATTCCAAAATGTTCACCTTCCTCTTTTATTTTGATTTTCGCTCATCTTCAAAGTAGAGAATATTTTCTCGTGATATTTTATCTCCCCTGGTCCATATTCTGGTTACATATTAAGGGTCGTAACAAGAGCATTATAGACGATGGGTAAACGATAAGGTCGCAAGCCAGTGGCTTAACAAGGAGGTCATAATTCTTCAGGATGCAGTGACAGGCTTATTTAGCCGAAGGTCTCGTGAACTCCATCTTAAGCATTCAACATCTTCATCTCGAGTTGCTGGCCGTATTCGCCAGCAGCGGAGGAACCTTTATCGTATGGGATGGAAATTGCACGAACTCGCACGTACAACTATCTATTCGCACGTGTGCGTGGTAGAAACGAAGGAAATTCGAGATGTCAGCAACGCAGGAAGTACTTTTCGCAATTTATTTGTCTACATTTATATGCGAACGCTGAGTTATTCGTATCGGTTAGTCATTTTTTCATCGAAAACACATTTATCTAAAAACTGGAACTGCCGATGCGTGTAATTGTTTTATTGTCGCGTTTACGATCGAAATTTTTATTTTCAAGATAACAAATAT
>NT_176882.1:1868488-1909921 GCF_000188095.3 Bombus impatiens | reverse complement strand
ATATGGAAAATGGGCATGGAAAATATCGTTCATTTGAAGTAGGGACTCGTCTATCAATTACGTTATCTAGGTCAAATTCTTTTTTTACACCGCTCTCGAAATGGATTCTACCGTCGCTACTAGGACAATTACAGTTCCAGTGTAATCATCATCAGACACGGCGGCGGAATCGAAACGCGAGAATTAATAACTCCGCAGAGAATTCGGCCGCACCTCTTGCATTCCAGTGGATTTCAGATGGTAGCTAGACGCGGTTAAGCTAAAACCCCGCTCGAATCTAAGGATGGCTAGACCTCGATCTGAATATTAATTTCATGCGAACCGTTTTGGATATTCATATCGAACGACGTGTCTAAGCTTTATGAAAAAACGATAGAACGTAAAACGACCCAGAAGTGGACGTAAGTTAACATTACGAGACTAGACCTGGCAGTAGGTCGATATTAGAGGTGCTCAGGTATAGAACAACAACGATGATATTAGAGTCGCCAATGATAAATTTTGAAAGACTATCCGTGTCGTCGTACGGAACGGTGAAACGAAAGAAATATTTTATTATCGATTTTTGTTGTTACTGAAGTGACACCTATACTTAATCATTTTAGTGGTATACACGTATAGCCGTATATACATGTACAATCACAGCCGTGTACATAGGCGAAATACAGCACAAATTGTCTATTATATGATACAGGAAAAATACGGTTACGTTTTTCCATTTGCATTAAAATCTCTTCATTCAAGTCAATTCTATTTGAATTATTCTACTGGATAATAATTTTACTGTAGATTGTCAATTTGGAACGGTCTATCTTCAAATGCAATTTTCCAAAACTTGCTTGCTATTGAAAACGTTAACAAAATAATCATAAAATAGTAGATATTACACAAATATTGTCGCCAGAGACGAAGAGCAAGATAAACTAATATTTCGTTCCTTCGAAATTTTCACGAAACATGGAGGGGTTGTTTGCTCGGTTTTAAAAACGAAAAGTAAAGAACCTGCTGATGCATCCTCCTTGAGAAATCTCTCGAGGAAAATCGTAAAAAACACGAAACTTTGAATACGAGAAACGTTCAACGTTGTTATCCGTAAATTCCATATCCGGTTCGTACCGCCATCAACGAATCCCCAATGCGCTAAACTTGTTTGCGTGCAACAATGTTATCTTTACGTTTTCCTCGTAGACAATGCATGCTCGATATCTTTAGAGAAAGAAACGTCGATTCTCTGGGAAACTCTTGTGAATACGAATTCTATTCATAATATGGATACTACGGCTGATTTGTATTAACGATACGTATGAATGTTACTGAAACATATGAATTAATAGTACGATCTAAAGCAACATTTATTATTTTCTTGTGGAATCAACAGATACATGAAATATATCTTAAATTAAAAATCCAAACAAATCTTCGATTATAAAAAATTAAATACGCGAACGCTTCGTTCAGAAGAAACGTCCGAATGATACCAATGCATCGAGTGTCTGATCACGCGAGAAGAATCTACTCCTATGACGATACTATTAACCGTTTGCACTCCGAATTTTATTTCAATTTCGTTACCAGCAGCTCTCAACGCCTTTAAGTGTTTTATTTGAAATTTACTTGAACTAAAAAATAAGCCAATTTAAATAAATAAAGGAAGAAACAAATTTACTTAAATACCAGTTTTATTCACACTACTGTTGTATTTTGTAATTTTTAAGTGTATGATACACCTTGAAACGATTTCCAGGATGCAATCCTGGGTTTCTTTCACAAGTTTTATAAAAAAAGGTGGGATTGAAAGAAGGTCGAGTGGGAGGAACTCCTGAGATATAAACTGATGTCGAGTCACGCTTGACAAAGGATTATTAAAGAATAAAATCGTCCTCGGTTTTTCTATTTGTAATTGTGTAAATAAATGGCGTTTTATTTGAAAATACGAGCAGACGTCCACATAGTTTTGAGCAGTAGTTATACACACAAATACAGTTACAAGGGAAGTAAAAATATTCAACCGTGTAAATCGAACGAATGAAATGATTTGCTTTCTTGCTGCTCGTAAATCATTCTCTACGATTGATCGTGTCAACCGTGTTAAATTCACGCTACCGAGTATTAATCGAGTGGAACATAAAACCGAGGCGTTTTACGATCTCGTAAGCTTTGTCGAGCAATCGAAAACGCGTTAAATTTCCACGATCTAACGCGTCTTCCTGTTTACTATTATCGTCAGACTTTACGCGTAGTTCATCACGGAACAAATTACTCGCTGCTAATGAGCTTTTCTCAGACGGATTCTGTAAAAGACAAACACGACCGAACCAAATACATAGATGTGAAATACATAAATGTATTTACGTCACGTCACGTTTTCACGTGTACTTCTACAGGGACAATAAATCCATCGTCAAATAAAAGCGGCGCACTGACCTATCGACGATGCAATCATTTTCAAAAGCAAAATGCGATAACGTTGCAATAATGTTATCTACAGTGGCTAACGAAAGTGTTTGGATTTCTATCAGAGAAAACTTTTATTCGCATTATGAATTATCCATATTTTATACATGTTGTGTGTTACTATGGGGAACAACGAGTAACTTCAACATAGAAATTCTTCAGCGATTCCAATTAAAAACTCCAAGATCCTTAATAGATACACCTTGGTATGAAACCAACGAAACAATCGTGACCTTAAGATACCTACGGTTAAAGAAGAAATATCCAAATTCAGTAATAGATATAACATAAGAATTAACAACTAGAAAAATCCACTAGTTGCTCAATTACTTAACACAAAGGATCAGATCCGCAGGCTAAAAAGACATCACTCTCCAGATTTAAACATTAGATTCAGCTAAAATCAAACATACGATAATCATTTATTACTCACGTTATAGTACCACGCCAGAATAATTTACTTATAATTCTCAATGAGAATTGATTGTAAATTACCTCCAAATAAAAAAAAATGTTGTGTGTCGTATATAAAATGTATTTTATTTTAAAATCTCGTGTAACACGTATAATATATGCAACATTTCTACAGGTGCATGGATATATTTAAATTTCTTGTCGATCTTAATGATTCCAGTTTCAAGGATGCTTCATTTCATAAAACCTTTTCCATCTTCTACGGGGCAATGCACCTAAACTGAAAAGTTACGAGCCAGACTGGCGAGACATTCAGACTACGTTAACGAAACGTCGTAAAGCACAAGACGATGACTCTGGAGGGCGTATCGTCGGTCGATTTTCTACGAACAGGCCGATCGTAAAACGCGACGCGGCTGAAATATAATTAAATTCGATGGTCGCGGTATGATTTCCATATAATTGGTATTAAACCGACTCTCGGTGTAAAAGAAATAGGTTTGGAGTGAGCTTGGCACGTCGCCAATGATTTATCGTTCATCTCTTCGTATTTTCTTATGTATCGTGATCTTGTTATGGAAACGTTCTACGTGAAAAAATCGAAGTAAAGAATTAACAAATATTACGTTTTATCTTTCTCTTTCTCGATATAGATAGATGGAATTGCTTCGAAATTTCCGAAAATCTTCGAGTCAAGTTTAAACGATTCTTTCAACGACAAAGTAAAAGTACAACGACGCAGATTGCATCGGATTGCGCGGTTCATGCAATGTCACAGTCATCCTATAATTATTCCAACCTGGCGACGCCTACTTTATAAATTACAGCCAGAACTGTCACCCACAAACTATCGATTCATCGTTAGACGTTTAGGTAACTACGAACGAGGTGCAGCATAGGTAACCAACACTTTATGGAACTTTCTCTTAAACAAACTGGAATACTAGTTTTTGATGAAAAAATGGCAGGTTTCACGATGCCCTTCGCAGTTTCGTTTGACAAAGAAATTACATTTACAACGAGCTTGACAAAGTTATCGGATACAAAAAAAGATTTCTTCGTACAACGAAATAAATATATCGCCAGATGAATTAAAGGCAATGATAAGTAACAACGAATATCGTATTCAATATCAAAGTATTATCATATTCGTAATACATATTTCAGATAAAGTTACTTTCTTCTTTTCCACAGAACAGAATCAGAGATCGATCTAATAAACGGGAATAGAAATATCAAAGTTATTGATACTTTGTGGAATTTCTTGTTATTACACGTCGTTAAATTTATCGTCGGTGGTATGCAGAATTTCAGCAAATTTTATCTCATATCGATCCAACATAACACGATCTTTACGAGAAATACTCTAAACCGTGTCACGCATGAATATCTTTATTAAGTAATAAAGTTTATTATCTACTACAATATATAAAGGCAGTGGAACGGTGCCAATAACCGTTTTCGTAGTTCGCGATTCACCGCGAACACGAAGAATGTGAAACAAAATCGCGTCTACGATCATCGCTGGATGAGCAGAAATCGCGCGTGATCTTTCACAAAAGTCGCCACCGTATTCGCGACTGGTAAATGCGCGCAACTTTCTCGTCCAAGTTTCGAGAAACTATCACGCGAACCATGCTGTTTCCGTATAGCATAAACGAAGAAACCCGGCAAGTTAACATCGCGGAAATCTTCCCAGCGACTTTAATAAATCGTGCGCGAGTTCACCCTCTATCCTTCGGCGACAACTTCGAGTTTAACCGCAATACTTTACGAAGCCACACACTCTTGTCCCAATTGGTTTTCCCCTTTTATTTTCAACTTTCACGAAAGGAAATACGTGTTTTTCGACGTACACCGAAAGAAATATGCGGATGGATGAGGAATATCGTTACCAGTGTGACAGGAACAAGGGGCGATAACGGAGTTTGCGTTTCTCTCACAATCTCGTTCCCTCGAACCTTCTTTCTGCGAATCTTTACAAAGTGCATTCTTCTTAGTTACAAGATTATTATTTTACTGGCAGAACATTGGCAGATATAAATTCATACGTTTTTAGCAAAGTTTTGAAACTTTCTGCAAGCTATTAACGGCTGGTAAATCGCGGTTAATTATACGTTCGTGAGAAATTTGATATTTATAGAAAAATGTGTATACAAAATATGCGAAGTAAAGCTTGTGCTCGTTGTAAAATTTAGAGGGTAAAACAGACATCTATTTAACTGGAATGTCTGTAGTTAAAATAAATAGAAAGTAGAGGAGCAAACGAATCGAGAATCAAGAAAGAAACGAATTTAAATGCTAAATTAACATTAAATTAATAAAGTTCTAATTACATTGCGCGACGCAGTTAACATACTTCGAAAACAGTGAAGCTTGGAAAATGAAAGTTTTACGCATTTTGTACTGGTATTGGAGCAAGAAGAGATGAAATGTTACGAGAATGCACACAAAATAAATATAAATATGTGAATTTTTATATTACATCGTAAAATATTATGCTATGAAAACCTGCCAGTGTTTATACAGTTTACGCTACATTTCTACGACAAGAAATACGCGAATACCGTATTTTTTTCTGTTCTATCGAGACCTAACAGAAAGAGAGTTATGTAAGTCTGGCTCTCAGCTACAGGATTGCATAAATAGGCGTTTTAAGCAAGATCCGGGCAGATTTAGGCTTATGAAATATTTCCGGTGAAAAGAGATGGCTGTTTTTTGCTCGAGTTTGTTCAAGTTTCACCGGCGTTTCCTGCCAAACGAATGGTTACAATAAAACGAGAAGAAAGATTCCGCTGCAGAGCTTCGCTTCACAGTTGCTCGCTCGTCTACGCCGGAAGGCACGCGCTCGTAGCATTTGCCGAAAAATAAACATCAAAACGAAACAAACCTGTCAGTTTCCGATTTGATTTCCTATCGAGCCACGGCAATAACTACCTTTCAGTTAAATAGCGTTCAACAAGATAGAAGGACACGATTCAGGAATACACAATACCTGCAATCAACAGCGGATTTGTGTTGGTGGCTAGCAGTTGTTTATTCGAGAATCGACTTCGATTCCTCACGGAAACCGTTCGACGAGTGAACTTTGCCCTCTCTCAGCTATTCTTCTCGAACTCTCCGTCCGTTTGACGGGACTATGAGGAGAGACCGCCTGCGACCGAATAATTGAAACCATCAAGAAAATCAGTCCGCGTTATACTTCGCTAATTAATCTTCCCTTCGCGATCGTTTCAAACGACAAGTCTGCAATTTCTGTCCTTATTCGTCCTTATTGCCGCTTGTCTGTTCCTGACTCTGCGCCCTACGTTTAAACGTGGTCCTTGCGTAATTAATCGGCTTGTCACGCTTATCACGCTTATTGTTGAGAAAAGGAGGCCTTCTTCCCTTCGAAGATATCGACAACGCTTATGTAAGAAATGTTTCAATCCGTAATTACGAGAGGCTGAGAATTCGTGCGAGATGACTAACGATGGAACGATTTATGCTAGTGTATGGTGAGTTATGCTAAAATAAGAAGCGATTGAGAGGATGCACGTGGGGATTTAGTTGCACGTGGGCATTTGGTTGCACGTGGCAAGAATGTGTGTTGTGCGTGTGAAATCTTTGAGATTGCTATACGATTGAGAGTCTTCTGGGGATCGTTGAAGAGTCGAGAGTATCACTGAAAGCTCGAGATCCATCATTATCATATTACCGTTAAAGAAAGATTTTACTACTTTATTTTATATCTAACTCCCTCGATGTCAGCGACTGCGAGACTCTTACAAAGTGGCAAACTTTCGGGTAACAATTTTCAGATAATAGAATAATGACGAGCTCTTTCTCTGTGAATATATTACGCGCCAATCACTTGAAAATACATCTTCTTCGTGATATCGCTTTACCATGCATCGGTCACGTAAAAGTACACCTTACTTTTATCGATATTGATCTCGAGTACTGTCTCGGTTGTAGCGATTCTCTTAATAAACGATCTTAAATTGAAATACAAGAACGTTGTGTAAAATGAATGGCCCATTTTTATAAAATTGCCGGTGAAGTGATAATATAGAAAAGATTATATTTTTAATATAATCTTATAATTTTTAATATAATATAACCAACACGAAATGCATTAGTATAAGTGAAATGATATCCGAAATACTTCAATAATATTTGAATTCTACACTGTTGAATTAAAAAACGTATCATACGATGCACATAAACGCATAAATCAGACGAGATACGAAGTTCGTATCGGTACCAAGGGATTAATACGAATGAAAAACTAACGGCAATCCAATATTTTTATCATTGTAGTACTCTTCTTCCTCCACGCTATTGATGGATCGATCACGCGTATCCCTGCATATGAAGAACCCGATTTTCCATTGACGCACGATCATATAGTGCGTTTCGTACGTATCGATCAATGCGGCAGTTCATCGAGGAAGAACGCTCGTTACGCATGCCACTAGAAGACGGGATCACGGACGAGGCTTTCAATTCCAATTAGGTTCGTATTCAGCGGTGAGTTTGAATCGTCGCGTCTTCCGAAAGGTTGGAAGGAAACGCAGGAAGGGAGAAAGCCCACAGCACGTACTACGTTACTGCCACTCAACTTTGTCTAGCGGCGCAGTAAAAGCAGCAGAAACGCTTTCAGCGTGTCGAGTTCAAGATAAGCCACGTACCCCCGTCCTTTCCAGCTTTTTTCGCTTCGTGCTTCTCTTTCTGTTTCATCCAGACCCTTTTCTCCCTGTAACTCCTTCGAGTATCGCGCGTTATACGTCTTTGCTTTTCGCGACGAAAGAAGAAAGAGCCGAGGCAAAAGAATGAAAACAACGAGGAGAACGGAAAACGTGAGACGGAGGGAACACAGGAAGCTGAAGGAAGAAAGGGAGCGTCATAGGTAAAAAGCTTTCTTCGCTACTCTTTTATTTTCTAAGACAATCGAGAAGGTGCGATGGGGAAAGACTCTTTTTTCGACGGCGTTGTAAATGCGACGAAGTGCTCGAGATATGCCAGAAGCTCGAGTCCGTTTAATGTAAACGACAATACGATACGAAAGTTACGGCAACGACCGCAAACTTTCGGTCTTTTAATTTTTCAAAGTACACGCTCGGTCACGGCACCCCGCTACAAGAGCGTGTTTTAGAGATGCCAACCCGAGATATTTCCAACCTGAGGCTGGTGTATTTAAAGAGAGTTTAGAAACGCCTCGGGTCTGAGGCTGCTTCCGCATTAATAAAAAAACAGCCCAAGTGCACTTCTTACGACGTCGTTCGGGAAAAGAGGCATCGAGCCACGCTTTTTACAGAGATTCTCGTAGCCATCCTTATACATATATCGCAAATTAGATTTAAATCCCGCCACCCTCACCCCCATCCCTCTATTCGGTGTTTTACGCTAGAACCGTTCGCAGTGATTTGGGCCAAACGTACCTAGCCTTCTTTCCTTTCGGCTCGCATCTCGTTTTCCCGGAATAATGCAGATAGAACGTTTTTGTTACAGTCTATTTGTTTTTCACCCCGATCGGATTAAAGAAATTGGAAATTCCAACCGATCAAAGAGAACGTGTAGTAACGCATCGTCAAAGGGTTATGAATAAGCCGCATTAAAAACGTTATATTACGGAAATCGATTGAATTTACAAACATTTCGAAAAGCTGCGACGCGATGGAATTAAGGTGAAATATGATTACGATTTGGATCACTTCAAACGACCGCGTTGCTTGATACATATGTATGCACATACATATGTATTTGATCGATTCGATGAACCTGACTTTCGTTCCACTTGGCAAGAGCTACGTGTCATCCGTAATTTGATATTTCTTCCCACTGTCCAATACGTTTCTCACCCCTGTTGTGCAGACCATTGTATTCAAGTAGGAGAGAATAATACTGGCTAGTGCCACTAGTTCGTAAACCAAAACTCGATACGTATGCCTCTGTCGCAATCTCCAATGGAATCTCTTTGAATTCCGCGTCCACCGTTTCTAACTGTTTCACGATCCGTGAATCTTCGAGGAAATTCCATCAAGATTGACTTGATCTGTCGTGGCCGCGGCAACTCCGACGAATACGATGAATTATGATGCACAGCATCGTGATTGTTTACAAAAACGTTCGGTTCCACGAAGCGAATTCACGTAAAATCTGTTCAACAGGATTTCGATAGAATCGAAAAACTATGAGATCGACGCATAATTGTTAAATGGTTACTACGTTGCTACAATGCTTGGGAATAGCTTTGATAAATTCTTGCTATCGTATTAAATCACAACTTTGCATGGAAATAAAATTTTGATCGATCAATTGGTTTCTTGATAATTTAGATCAGAATACGAAATCAGCACGTGTCCCGACACTTATTAACTGGTGTGTACGTGGCTATGTAAATGTAACGTTGTTGTTAATGTATAATTCGATCCAGTGAATCGCGTAGCGTGCAATAGTAGTACACCCTAATAGTAAGACACCCTGAATAAAAATTTTGAGTCCTCGCGCATGATTATTTTTTACACAGCAATCTACACGCAACATACGGCAGAAGTTTCAGGAAATTTCGTGCCAGCTAAATGGTAAGAGCATTATTATATTATATTATAAAGAATATAAATTTAAAAATCAAGTGTCTCTCCCGTGATAATATATCACCATCAAGGGAGACGAGACGAATGGAAAAGTGACATGTGTTTCGAGAGTGATGCGACCTATATTGCTAGCGTAATTGCATCGACTCTCCAAACTACGACGAAATAGATGCACGAAAGGATATCGATGTAAGAATCTAATATCCAGGAACTGAGTTTAAGCTGTAATCACGATATACAAATTGGCTCGCTACCTCTCCACGAGGAAAGCTGCCTTTCGAAATTATTTCTAGACAATACCTGTGCCAGAGCTGAGCCCCATTCATCGGATCAGCCCTCACGTCCTCGTCTCACCTAGAACAGAGAACGGCGTTTCTGTTAATTAGTACACCGTCCGCGCGAGTAATTAAGGGTATGCAGTCGAGGCGATAGGATACGCAGCGTGCCGCGTGCTGCAGCATATCCAATTTCGAAGTCGACATTATTTCTAGACTCTTTATTTTGCAACTTTTATCCACCGACGGAATTAAAGTAACCGACACAATAACAGCTTCGCGATTCCGTATTGTACACTCGTTTCGTTCTTTTCTGTTTGCTTTACGTTCCTTTCAAGGATTCCTTATGGCACAGACAAACGATAAGTAACAGGATGCGAGAAGGAGCACAAAAGTTCCTCTTCGTTCGACCGTTCTTTCAACCACCAGACCCATCTTCGTTGTTCCTTAGCGAATAGAACCTAAATGAAATTTTTACGTTTACCGATACAACGAAGATAAAGTAGCGAATCAAGGAGCGAAGTGCAGGAAAATGGATGCAGCTGCATTTCATTTCTTCTGGTCGATTCTTCGTGATTATATCTTATGCTTTGCTTGGCACTTGGTATAAGCCGAAGGCTTTGAAACTGCTAGCGGGATACCAAAGGAACTTTACGAGCGGCTTGTATTCCCGGATCACGAACTACAGAACTCGGAGGTTCAACCCAACTATTGCCCTATGACCGACCGGATAACCCAAACTATCGAGAACACCATTGAGTTTCCATCTAGCCATACACGAATTCCCTGATCATCGCTTTAACGAGGAATAATAATCGGCAAAACATCGCACTTAAGCGAAACAATTCCGCTGGAGTTTCCTCCCTAATTGTTTAAAAGATTAAACGGTGAGAACAAGCGCACTAGTGTATAAAGAGAAACGGGATACTTCGTGTTCCTTAAGTAAACTATTTAATTTTTTCAGCGTATTTATTAGCTTAATTTTAGGAAGTGAAAACTAAACTTCTTGTGGCTAAGCTGACTCACTTTCTACGGTGTGTTTTCAATAATTTTTCAGACTAAACTATTCTTTCGCGCATCACTCGCAATGGATCCGCAGATCAAAATACGTCCGTGTCTTTGACGATATATCAGCGTATTCCAATAAACTTTCCTAATTTCTTGAGAAAATAAAAGCAATGGGAAGAAACGAAGGAACAATGATAATCGATAAAACATCGTAATATAATTAAGGAAAATACTTTGTCTAATTTCTTAACGACGTAAACGGAAGAAAGATAAGAAAGAAACGACTGTATATTTTTTTCAAAGAGTCAAATTTGTCCTGCTTTCGAACGTGGTAATCTACGATTACGATAGAAATCGGATCGTGACAAGCTTCACGCGACTTTTCTAGACCAAATTTTTCTACGCCAAACAAAACTCGGTGGAAATAGCGGCATTACACCGCAACAGGAAGTTCCAACGACGAAACGGAGCTCGGTAATTTCGTGCTGAACAATTTCAGCCACCGAGGGCTGAACCAATGTACACGCTGCTGGATGGTCCGCAGCTGTTGTTGAACTCACGAGCGCCCACGTGAAGCTCTCGTGTTTCATTCAACGGTTCTCCTCAACGCCTTCACCAGCTCCCTCAAATCAGCCATTATGTTTCTGCAACGTCTACGAAATTAGCGATGTCGATTCACCAACGTGTCGTGATTTCTTTCTGTTACCGTAAGCTACGAACAAAAATTCTAATGTACAACTACGACTAAGATATTAGATTATTCGTAAGGTCCGTAGTAAAATTGAAGAAAATTTCAGAGATAATGTAGGTATTTTTTAAAATTAGAATTTTATATGAAATAATGCATATACCATTGTTAGAGCGAAAAATATTCTAATTTTCAACGATGAACGTTAAAAATATCGGCGATTAAGAAACATTCAGAAACCAAGTATTTTTGTAAAATTACTAGCGTATGACGAAAACAAGCTTCCGTTCGTATATTTTACAAGAAATGATTCAAGCCCCAGGCACTATAGCAACCATCGTAAATTCATAAAAGTGAAAGATTACGATTTATAATTTTAGCTTGGAACAGCACGTTGATATACAACGTGCATATAACACTTCGAATAATCTATATTTCACTTTAGTGAAATTCACTGACGAAATCCAAAATTTTGCAAGGTGCACCTATTCACATAAAACAACTTTGTTGGAATAACCAACCCGTTTCTTCGTTTCCAAGAAAATTCAGGTTATAGAGATATATTAATATGAGCACTTAAACGTAAAGCAGAACAAAGGAAAGGTAGAAAGGAAACCGAGCTTAACGCTTGTATATACGTTGCTGCAGGCATTCGAGGTGGAGAAACACTCGAAGAACTGTGCGTCGCTATGAGCTCGTAAGATTCATTATTGAGAGCGTGACGAACTTGAAGAAAAGCTACTCGTCTTAAAAACAGTGTTTCATTGAAGCGTTTGTAATCCGAGATCGTTTAAACAAAGTATCGTCTGAGAGCTAGAACGTTTCAAATATTAACAGAATGGCTACGATAAATAAAGAATTTCTGGATTTCCTTCCAGCCTATTATTTATAGAGATTTCAATGTCGATGTAATTTGTTAAAGCAGAATTATATTGCAGTGGAATGTCAATTATTAGAATATCGAGTACGGAGCGATCGCCTATCCCTAAATCTCGATTAATTAAAAATTTTCCGACGATCTCTTTGAAAAGCAGAATAGAAATTATTACATTTTTATCCTAAGGTGTTCCTTCTCGTTCAATATTTCTGAGATAGTTCACGATCAGAGATGTTCAGGATCTCTCACACAAAATACAGTTATTTGATTATACGACTATGTATTGACTATGATTGATTATGTGCCGTGATTAATTTAGATAATCAAGATTCCATTATATTATTACTGCATTATGTATTTCGACGTGTGCTTAACAAAGCAAAGGAAATGTATAATCGAGCAATAATTTATCGGATAAAAAATGTGTATCGAGTTCAGGCGCATTGCGTAGACGAAAAAGGTACTCCACTTACCTTGCCTGACTTTACTCGTCGATGAACATCTTTGCACAAAGATAATATTATTAGAAGATAAATTATTATGTCATGTATCTCATTCTACACGTTATAGAATATGTAAGAAAGAAGTCGATATTGAAATTCCCATAATTAATCCTTTCTTAAATAACCTTCTTTCATTAAACTCTTCATTAAATGAAACAACGTTTATGAAAAACTTTGTCGCATTTTTATCATCTAGAGAAATAATAACGTGTATGTATACATAGAAACTAGATACATGCCGTGTGTATCAAACGATTTTTATCATGCATCTGACTCTTGTGTATCCAACAAAGATGAACGAGACTGTTTTGTTAGCGGAGATGGCGCTATGTTGCGATGCCATTCCATTAGAGGATTTTTCCCATAAGTTACCCTTAAGGTCTCGTCGGTTTTGCGAAGAAAATTGGCCGACTGTGTCCGAGAGAAGTTCCACTTCAAGACAAACATTTGTGCTAGCCAATAAAACGCACTGTTGTAGCGAGTGTTATTGGAATGTTACAAGCTTTGTTGATACGTACACAGAAACGCGTGATCCTCGACAATATCTTCAAGTAGATGCTCGAATGAATTTCAGATCGTATAGGATATAAAATCTACTTGAGATTCGACATAGTTCGGAATAATAAAAGAAGCTATTCTGTATTATCTTGATAATCGATATTTCATAAGATATCGAAAATTTTAAATGAATCTTCGCGGTATCGAAATACCATGAAACAGAATGAACAAGCTTAAGCTTAATTTTCCTCGGTAACCAAGAATTCGAGAAACCGTAATTACTGCGCAAGATCGCGTACAATTGCCATAGAAATAAAGGAGAATTGAGAAAAGAGAGGTAGGTACGTGTGACACGTGGATTTAACGAGTTCTGTGTACCAAGACTCCAATCGTCCTGTATACCCAGGCGACTTGTTTCAAGAAACGTTTAAGTGTATTACTGTTTGCGAAGTATCCAGATAGAAATAGCCGATACAGCCGAGTGAAACGTTGTTCTAATCCCCTGGCTCTCTAGTGCAAAAGGTGACAATCGTAAAAAGCAGACCGCTCGATGTCTTACTGTTAGCCGGCGCCATAGTTTGCCCGAGAAACAGTCAAGTTCTTGCGATTCTCGCGAAGAATAAGAACATCGAGAACCAATCGATCGAGCTCGTTGTTTTTTGCTCGGTGCTAAGAATACGATTGCAATGAAGGAAACGAGCGCGACTAATAAGGCGACGAAAGTTTACAAAATAACGAAGAAAAAGGAACAAGTATCCAATTTCTACGTAGCTTGACATTTAGATGAAACACGCGCACGATTTATCGGAATTATTGCTTTTACAAATGTTTACGAATTCGCGAGGGACGATCTCATTGAAAAATCGATCCGTCCGGCGCCACGAAATGAATCAAATGGACACGGATACGACGTATATTCCCGTCTTTCGACGCTGACGACTCATTTCCCTGATCGATTCCAGCTCTGCCGATAATTGCGCAATTGCAAGTAGCTGTTTAATTAATTCGTGCAAACGTAACGATACAATGCAACGTCCTATAGTCAACATTTATTCTTACAGTATATCACCGTGGAAAATAGAGATGGGAAAAGAGAGAGAGAGAGAAAGAGAGACTTATCCGAAGAAAGAACTCGTGTGATTCAACGTTAAATATAATATTACACGCGAACGTCCGTTTTATTTATATTGAGTCGAATTTACTGCTTTTCAAACGTCAACGTTAAATCTTCTCGGCAGATATAATAACGTGTAATTAGAACGTCTATCAACGCGATTCTTCTAATAACATTTTAACGATTCTTTCTATTCGACCTCTGTCAATCAAGTGGAACGTTTTGAAACACGAGGAATACTCCGAATTTCTCGATCAAATTTCCGCCGCTGGTTTTATTGCTCATATAAAATTGGTAGGAGGTAAGAGAACAACGAGGAAATTCTCTTTTAATCCGATAGAATCGAGAAAGGCTCCCTATCAATCGACAACACCGTGCCGCAAGATCTTTCATCACGACTCCCAGAAATTAGGTTCTCCCTGGTGGATATTAAATGACTGATTACAATGTCTTCGTAGACAAGAAGGACGCGACAGGAGGTCCCGTACAAGGATTATTACCAGCATGTTTCATAGAGTGTCAGCGGGACTTGAAACTGTGTTTACACGAGCACCGATATTAAATTTTATTTTCATAAAACCAGCAGAGATACAGCGAGAGTGCCTAGATTAAGACGTACACTTGGCTGCTTGATAAAAGAGATGTTTCTAGCAAAAGAGCCGCAGGAAACGTTGTTAAAGGAATTCTTCATTCTGTTCGTCCAAACTTCGTTTAATTAATGGTCGAGATCAAGGTGATCGATAACGAGATAGAAGAATAAACTTGGACAAGACATGCACGAGGTATTTGTATCCTCACCTTGCGAATAAAAAGCGTTCACAATATCACGTATTTCGCTATCCATTTATATGTGATTCTACGCACAAAAATAATCAAAAAATGTAGAATAGCCTTTTCTCATTTAATTAAGGATTACCTTGGTACACGCGTGACTGATAAATTCTCAAATTTAATTTTCTCGGAAACGAAACACCACTACGGAAAACAAAATGTTACTCTATACTTTCAACTTATTTCTGTATGTAGAATCACCATCTATAGTACTACGGGTTAGGTATACGGGACACCCTGTAGACAAACTTTCCACCTAGAACGATTCCAGACGTGATTAAAATCGTACGGTTTGCATTGATTAAACTTCGACTCTTGATCTTCTCATTATCGGAGCCGAAGGTCGGAGGAAAAAGCCGGAATGCGTACTCATTTTCAAACATTCCACGAATAGTTTTCGATACTCTGGGCCGTCCCTGCACGCTCGTTGAATTTTCTATTCACATTACCGATGAGACATGGCAACGGATATCTTCTGGAATTCCGAACAAACAAGATTCCATGTTTCACGAGTATGTTTCACGAATATGTTTCACGAATATGTTTCACGAAGACGTATTCCGCTTCTTCGAGTCCTTGGTTCCCTTGTTCTACGCTCGTGGGACCCCCTGGTGCTATCCTGGCACATCCATAAATACACGCACGCAATACGTGTGCACATTTATCCGATTCTTCGAGTATACCAGAGACAGAAACTAATGCAGGATTTTCATTTCCTATATCTGTTTGCGCGTAGAGATTTTCAAACGAACAATGTAACAAAACTTTGACGAACGCTGAACGAACAATTGAGTATCGTTTTTGTCGGTGTCAAACGGAAACGAAGAAGCGTGTGCGTTTGAGTAAGTTGAAAAATAAAATGGGAAAAGACTTGCTGAAAATCTTCGCATCGCTACAGTCCACTTGGTAACAAACGAGCGACGCATGCAACCGGAAATGGTGCTTTCTGCACTGCTGGCACGAGAATAAGGATAAATCGTGGTTCATATTGGCGCGTGTGAATTTCAGGGAAATTTACAATGGAAGATCAATAAGATATTTAAATATCTCCAGCTGACTTGAAATTGAAAAATATTTGACAACAAATTACGATATATCGTGTCACGTACATTTATATACATTCTATCGAACTGGTGCGAATTTAGGAGAAAAATTGTGAATACAATAGAATCTTCTTTACCGAAGCAGCCGTTATCTGGACGTTTTATTGTCTCAACGGCATACTTCCTATTAGAACACGGTATGCAAATGCAGGAAAGCATTCGAACGTACGTAGAAGGCTTTTATGAATACATTACGTGTACTATAGGAAACATTTTGAAATTTCCCCAACACTGTTACGAGACTCGACTATTAAAATCATACTTAGTAGTAAAGCAAAACAAATTTAAAAATGAATATTATAAGCTATGAGATACCTATTTATTTCATTTCATTTTGCCATAAATATTAAATTAATCCAAGTGCTAAATGCTTGTTGTTATATCATATTATTATGAAAAATTCTCTTATCCAAACAGTATTGTCGCCCAATTATCATTATACAATTCGTATCACGGTGGTTTTACCATGTACGAATTTCTCATTTTAATATGGTACAACCGATGGGAAAATCGATCGCTGCGTAAACCTTGACCCCGAGAAATTCGAGAAGCGATTTATTTTTCGTTCGTCAGTGACAGCTTCACCTTTTCCGAAGATCGGTGGACCGTGTTTCCGGGACGGTTGCGCGGTCGTTTAAATTCCGAGAGCTCGTGGATCGCGGTGAAATCATCGATCGTCGCGTTCAAAGTGTATTCGGTTCGGCCTGTCCGCGGCGGAACGCGTGATCGATTGAAAGAGTAATTGCGGTTGTCTGGCTGGACTGATTCCAGAGCAACAAGTTTTGTTGCGTGCCACTGAATTGCAGTCGATGGCGATGTCTCGAAAAAACATGGGGAAAAGATATTCATGAATCAGCTAGGAATCAACACGGTGCGTCGTCGTTGATTTCACGGAAATTTCAAACGCTCGTCACCTGTCGGATTAAATACTTTAAGCTCTAAATCGCTTTGAATTCGGTTGTCCGGAATTCCGACCGAGATTATCCCGGTTCACGCGACCGAACATTGGTCGATCCCACGCTGAATCGGTAATTCAGTGACGAAGTTCGAGATGAAGCTCGCAGAATGAATAACTGCTACTAGGAAGTCGAGCTTTATAGTCAGCGTGAGAAACCGACTGCTTTAATGTTCGCTGTTGATTCTCGTTTACAGAATCGATATCGCTGCTAATGCATCGCGATGGCCATTTATCCTTAATTATTAGATAAGTGTGATACGCGTCGCATACACTTCACACTCAGCGACAACGGTGCGAAAAACGAAGACCGATAATTGCAACGAACGTTATATCATTTGCGTCTCTGGTAACAACCGATAGATAGGATTAGTCCTTTAACGAGAGAAA
Source organism: Bombus impatiens (assembly GCF_000188095.3). Taxonomy (NCBI): domain Eukaryota; kingdom Metazoa; phylum Arthropoda; class Insecta; order Hymenoptera; family Apidae; genus Bombus; species Bombus impatiens. The sequence goes on along the minus strand of NT_176882.1, from coordinate 1,892,233 downwards.
ACTATTTAATTACAGCATTCTATTTCGAGTGGTCGACGTACCGCTCTTTAACGAAATGTTTCCTAAGAGCTTGTATTGTCTTCCTCGTAAAGTTCACTCGTTTGTTTCAATGTATTTATATAACTATAATTAATATAACTATACTTAATTCTATACGAAGATCACAAGAGAAAAAAATAAGTTAGACTTTTCGTATTTTATTGAGGCACGACTTATTATTTAACGAAGTCTCGTTCTCATATATATGAAACTCGAATTAAATTTCTCGAAATGAAACGGGAACTCTTTTCGTCTTTGCCGATACTACATTTCCAGTTCAGGTTTGCATACAATTTCCCTTTGCCAATGCAATGCAATTATGCCTGCATCGCTGTCTGTAACAGACCTCGTTATTTGGTAGAGTCAAAGGTAATTACAGTCACCCGAATATCGCCGGCCTTTTATTTTACAAATATCCCGCTCGTAACTCCGCCCGTTCGTTTATTATTCATCGCCTTGACAATTCTCGAAGTCTTCCTTCTGACAGAAGACCGCGATGTCAATGAAAATGTTCCTTTCGAAATTTCGTCAGCACGCGGTAACGCGTGACCAGAATCGGAGAACGAACCTCGATATAACGACAAATGCAAATTGGATGATTCACCAGAGACTGATTTTAAAGTAACGAGGGATGATAATAGTCTTTTATTTTCTTTCTTCTTTTTTCGATTCGATCCTACGATTCATCCACGACAAAATTCGAATCGTTCGGTCTGCTCGGCTTTAATTCAGAATCATCTCTCTGCCTCGTCTCTCTCATCCATGCGTACGCGGTTTGATCGTCGACTTTAAATTTCCACGGGGGAACGCGGACTTAAACGGAGGACAGAATTTCATGAAAATTGAGAAAGTTCGGCCAAACAGCCGGAAAAGTTCCCCGACCCATCGATCCAATTCAAAACGCATTACAGCGATGTTAAGGGATTCCCGCGGCTGACGAAGGAGCAGGTCGCGGACAACGAAGCCAGTTAAGGACACGAGCTGAAGGAAGAGCGGCGAGAGGGCTGTGAAATGGTTGGAGTGGAATCAATGAGGATGGCGTCGCTCTGGGGCGTCGACGTTTAGCTACTCGCCGGCGCTGCCGATTCCTCGCGAGATTCCTCCGCATCCTCAAACATTCGACACGGAGAAGGTAAACAGAAAGGGAATTCGTTCGATTACAGCGATTACCTTATTACCCTTTCGTTGAATGGGTCGTTGATCGAGTTGGATATCGAACCGTCGTAATTCAGCCTCGACTAAAATCGAGACACTTCAAAGAAACTTTCTATTCGAGCGAATTTCATTATTTCGAGTAAAAATAACTTGGGTTCTTTTCCGAAACTCGTCCTACGGTTCGCTAACTGATAAAGTTTAGGGTACGATGGCAAACGATAGGACAGAAAGGATTCGCGATGTTGTTTAGATCGTTGCAACATTTAACTTGGTCCAAGTTCTTCCTTCAAACTCGTGCATATCCAAAGTGAAGTTGAGGAAGTTTGTTTGTAACGTGGGACAATTCTGCGTTACTAACTCGTTAAATTCATTGAAACTGTCGTTGCTGCACTGTTATTGTGTAACTAATTAGGAGAATACGAACTGTTTCTGGTAATTGGTGCTAAACATCAGGAGCACCGAGTCTTCATCGAAACAAGCAAGAAGGTCTCAACGAACGTGGGTTAAATATCGTTAGTTTTGGAGTTACAAGACGCTCGAGTATGAATACAGATACCTAAGTTTATTAAAGCTTTTTGTTTGCTTATTTATCATTTCTTGCAACTTTCTGCAACACTCTGTAGATACCGGAACAGGCGGCACGGTTCTTTGAACTTGCAAATGACTAATATCGCAGTTAAATATGAATCAAGAGTTCGAGGGGGGACGAACACGCGCGACAACCTTAATAAAATGAAATAGACGAGATCGCGGTTACTCTTAGGGTTGCTCCGCGCGCAAACGTAATTGCATCTTTCGCCGCGTTAATGGATTCCATAGAAAGTTTCGCATTACTCGTGACAAGATCGGAAGGCGTCACGCGTCACATTACATCGTACAGATCATTCTTAACGACGCATACGATTTTATCCAGAATCGTTCTTATTAAGATATGTTTAATTTTGTGTGCTAGACTAGATTGGCCGCGTAGTAGTGACACACGTATGTGAATATGAATACGTGGAAGTATGTGTGTGCGCGGCGTCTCAAAAAACAGATGAATGTAATTGTTCCGTTGGTAGTTTGGTATGGAAGATGGCGAGACAAAGTGCTGAGACGCGTGCAAATGTATATCGGCGAAGATCCTGGGAATCGTTTATTAAATAAATCTAAAACTATTCTAATATGAATTCTAAGTGTAACCTTAGTGTTCCTTTACTTTTATTTCGGCAATTAAGATCCACAATTCTCAACAGTTCTATAATACATCAGGATGTCCAGTACGCAAACCTTCCTCCAACCGAACGTTCTATCAACTAAACGATATTTCTTACTCGTGTCGTACTACGATCTCGTATCTTGCCTGTTCTGTTATGATATTATGTTAAATTGAGAAATAAGTATATCTGGACTCTGTATAGCTATGGTTTATGTTGATAAATTAAAAGTAAAAGAATCATCAATATTTAGCCACGTATAGCTCAGAAAGATTGGAAAGAAATTATATAATAATGCGCAATAAATTATCACTTTTTATAAAAAAAGATAGTGTCATAATTTCAGCCGTTCAATTATCCGAGAAATACGACTGTCCAATTTTAATTCGGTTAATCGAGACTCTGTAATTAGGACATTGGAAATTTTACTTCTATTGTGTACAGTCGTCAACGCCGAAACAGCGGATGAATAATTTTTGTTGTCGCAAAATCGTCGATTCCAGTCTGACTGCATTCAGAAATTTATGTAACGACATAATGTAATTTGCAATCGCATGGTTTCAGAGGTCTCGACCATCTCGCTGCACGAGCGACGAATAAAATAAAATTTATAACGACGACGTGCGACGCTCGATACGATTTCCGACTGATGATCACGCGAAATTGCTACCACAAAATTAATTCATACGTGACAGCTTGTTATCGAAACATATCGTTGACCGATTATCGAGTACACGTGTATTTTCCAACACTGTGTAAAACATCGCGAAAGCGGCAGAAGTTCGCTTCAGCGGTTAAATTATCCCGTGGTTCACCGTTCACTTGCGATTTTACGCCACGCAATGATGATATTTCCCAGACCTTCCACCCAGAAAATTTAAATTTCCGTTGTAACAAACTACCCTGGCTGCTAATTTGCATACGCATCGACTGCTACCTGTAAATTGCACGCATGCAAATACATAGCTATGCGATAGATGCACGTGCGAGCACCATGACATTGAACGTACAAGTGTATCGAAGCTTCGTGTCGATATAACAGATACCACACGCGTAAGTACGTGTACCTATCCGTGTTTTACATTGTGTACACACTACTACGTACATGCGTGCGTGCTTATACGATCCGTGAGCATCTATTACGGGCATGTTGAAGCGCCGGAATTATTTCGCACTAATCGTCATCTCTGGATCATGTGACTCGTAATTTCGTAGGGCTACAAATAAGCGGTATATGCCGCACCGTGTCAAGGACGAAGCAATCATCTTCCTGTAACCTGTATGTGGCATTTAATTTCCGGGTGCAATGGTAGACGGCGTTTTGCCATTCTGAAACGACCCCGCTGGTAGCCAGCTGTGCTCGAGAGATCGGTCAAGTGAGTTCGATCGAACTGTAACTTTCTTAAATTTCGCTTGGAAGAAAGAACGAGTAGGTACGATGGGGAAAAGTCGAGCGCGACAAAAATGTGTGCTTCGAAAACGAGAATATCGCCGTGTGCACATGCAATATACACGAGACGATTCACCGGAAGCTTTTATAGGATACGAGCACGAGAAAAATGAAAGGAAAATTGTGCCTCGTGAATACGTGTTGCTGCAATTCTAAGCAACAAATCATTTTGCTCGTTAAATTTCTTTGGGGCGACGCGTGTCGCGGTAATTTTAGAAAAGTTTGAAGGGTACCATTTCTTTATCTATCGGCGCAAGGTCTTTCGACGTTAGAGAGCGAAGCGTACCGTCGCGCGGTTAAATTATATCCCGCAGGTTTTAACCTACACGTAATAAACGATACGGTGTTCCATGGCTCAATCCTCTATCCTACGCGAAATATAGTTATTTTCGGCAACTAATCAATTATATTGCGTTTCTTCCCCTTGTGAAATCACCCATAATATATCGCACGATAATCATTCGGTCGTATTAAACATCTACTTCCAGACATCTCTACGATATTTATTACTAACGAGTTCAAGACACGTTCTCGTTAATTATATCTTCACTGCAAATAGATAGAAAAGAATTTTAAGGATCGTTCGAAAAATTCGTAACACTGTTTAATATTAAATAATTAATTCGGAAATTCTTCCTAGGTAAATATGCCCCGGCATCGTTTTATCACAGAAACGTTACCTATTTCTATCAAAATATTCGGCGCACGACGGAATATGCTCGATGCTAGTGGAAAACGGTAGTCTAGAATGACCCAAATAATTGAGCGCTCCGATAACCTCGATTCAACCGATGAAGAAGAATGAGAATAGGATAGTAAGAGTCCGGCCGAGGAATAAGGTAAGAAGATAGCAGACGAAGAAAAGGTGCTACGGTTAAAGTTCCTCTGAGTGTCCTCCCCCTTTTCTCTTTCTTCGTCTCGTCATTTCATGGTATTTTAACGAGCACTTTTGTGCACGACGTTGAAAGGGAAGTCCGAAGTTGTGCCTGCTCGTTCTGTAGTCTAAAAAATTATAGTATAGCCAAATTACAGCAAATAATCGGGTATCAAAAGACAAGACGTAGGTAGGGCAATATTCTACACTCCTTTATATCGTTCACGAGCCGAAACTGACGAAAGAAGAGATTTTATTTCAATTCGAGTACTATGTTTCAACTTTTGAGTTTTACTTCAATTATTTCACAAGTATGTTCACTATGGAGGCATTTAAAAAATACAATTTTACACAATTTGTTTCACGAATTAAAGTGTTATAGATTTAGGAGCTTAAGTATACAGTTCTATATGGGTTTCTCGTAATCGGCAATGTCACGAACCAAGCGATATATTGTTTTAAATTGCTACTATTTTATGCAAATGCTCTTTCCATATGGAGAATAATGTCAAAGAGAGAGACAGAGAGAGAGAAAGAGAGAGAGAGAGCAAGAAACAACGAGCCGTTCGTTTCACGATTAACTAAGCTTACATAGAATTAAACGTTGTGGATGTTGAGTTGAAAGGAAACGAGTTTCGCAAACGTAGCAGCTCGACGGAGATACAGAAGAACGTAACGTGGTCAGACGACCTGGGGATATGTCGGATAAATTCGTGTAAACATGTCGTAGTCGATCAGAGCGAACGCATATCTCGAGATTGAAGTTTGTATATAAATGGACAGGCGTGTGGTCAAATAAAATATCAAAAGTTCAACTTACGCCGTAATGCTTCAAACAAACTAAAACCGGGAAAACCGAGATAAAATATATTGGGAACGTAGGGTTTCGATAAACTGGTTCGTCGTTATCGACACGATGACGGTGAAATTATCGACGAGTGCGGCTAAGGGAACGTCTTACGATTTTCTTCACAGAAATTACTTCGCAAACTTACGTCTATCGAAACCTTAAATTCCCCTCTGATGGAATTAGGCCATTGAAAACTCTATAATACGTACTTTCATAAAATTTGACTCTGGCTAGAGAAAAGTATTTGCTGGAGAAAAGTATCGGAACGATGGTACCGCAACGCGAGACAGTTCGGCCTGTTTCATACGGTACAAATGCAAATGGCCACTTTTCCGTAAGATGGATTTGAAGTGCATCTGATTTCGATTCAAGAGTATGTCAGTTTGGGTGCGTCATTCCCTGCGACATTTTCCATTTTCAAAATTCCATTATCGCATATCAACGTGCCTTTCGACTTCTCTTGTGAAAATTTTCAGTGGCAACTTCTCCTTTCATCGATACTTCGAATTTTAACGAGCTCGAGCTGGTTAAAAATCTACGATAATACCTGACGTCTAAAGAATGAAGAGAGAACTGTCGAAATTAACGTGATTAATTATACCATTTAAGTCTGCCGGGAAACAGAGATATGTAGGTGTACTCGATCTGTTTGTACCGAGCACAGCGAAACAATGACGGTGATTACCAAGATGAATTTATTCATGGCGTGCCGTCTTTGAGGTAGTTCATCAGACAATGGAGAGATCCTTCGGGTTAAACTCGAGATCGTGCAGGTCGATTAAGAAATGCACGCGAAGACCAGCGTAACTAGGTTTCAGGTGTTCGAACCTGTGTACTAAAACGAGAACCTTGTACTTCTTAACAAAACGAATGTAATCCACGCTTTTTAAAGCATTACCGTCTTCTGCTTTGTCGATTGAGAGTTATTTACATTTACGTTCAAATTACTCTCGGTACGGAAATGTTTTTAGGAAAAAAGGAAGAAAATATCTAAAGCTACTTTATAATTAAATTTGGATGAGATGCTTCTTGTGTTTCGTAGGATTACGAACGGATGAATCCGCGTGGATTACGTAACAATTTGCCACATGGCGCAATACCGGTGCTCGCATTTCTTCCTCTCAACAAAAAATAACTCACAACCGAATGATCTATGAAAGTTGAATACACATAATTCATGTCCGCCCTGTCATACTATGTAAACAAACATTTTTGTAATCAGTACGATGTTGATCGTAATATCGTTTGGAGACAGTACAAGTCTGCGAGTAAGCGTTACACCGACCAAGTTCTCGCTGTGGTATTAGAATATTAAAATATTAATCCTTTTACAGTGTAAAAATATTTTTACAGTGAAAAATATTTGGGAAACTTTCACTTCAAACTTGTTTGCTGTTTTGTACAATAACTTAACAATATCTGGGTATTCGCTTTCTCTCCAACCGTTCGATGATATTAAATGTTAATTTTATTTGAAATACAAGTTTCGAAGAAAAAGACATCGAAGGATCTTTGTTGCCTCGTGCTTAAGATCGAGAGCCACTTCACGTGAACTATCCACAACGTTTCTCCAGTTTAATGCCGGGATTCTCCAGATGGCTGGAGAATTATCGGCAGCCTATACAAAAATTAGTTGCCATTACGACCGATTATTCATGAAATGATCGAGCGATCCGCTTAGAGCATTGAATGAAGATTCGAGTGTCTCTATCGAACGCGTTCCTTCTGCTTGCTTTTCTCGATGGCAACGTTTACAATGGCCACTTTCAAGTTGGAACTTTTTAACTAAAGAACCACTCCACATCCCACAATTCATCTGAAAGACTTTCCTGCGAGTGACATTTCTTCTTACGATATATCGCTTAATAAATTTCCTCGTTCACGTAACAAATTCGTATAGTCGTCGAAGAAGTTACAAGAATTAATTAATTTTTTCGCACGATAGTAAATCAGCAAGCTTTTTGATAAAATAAATGAAATTTTGCAAGTAAATTTTCTAAATTACGAGTGATCCGATTGTCTTATTTGACTTAGTATGATAAGATTGTAACAGACTAGGATACAAACTATGATTTGTGACATGTTTGTAACTTTTATACTCTGTAACGTTACCGATTGATGCATCACTGTGCAACACAGGCCAAGTTCAGTAAGAAACGCGGTATAACGTGCCCCAATATAAATTCCATTTTGTTCGTTCGATAAATACCAATTCAAATAAACAGTTCGATAAATCCACGTATGTACGACGGAAAAACGCAATCGCGAAAAAAAAAGAGAAGGACGGAAATACATCTCGCGAAATGAGTCTCAAACAGAGCGGATAATTTATCGTTTAAAAAATGACCTCATATATTTATTCGAAATAGAGTGAAAGATTTGCGATTTATCGCAATCAGTTTACGAAATGATCACCTAATTCTGCATAATTTGCATTAATTAGTACCTTGATATTCTACAACGTTTGAAATTTGGGCGCCTGTGTAAATGTCGACGTCGAATTAAATTATTATATAATCACGGAGAGCAAGGATTTTCGATTATACCATAACGCGAATAATATTTTTAATCGATCGAGGATAACACGATACTGAATGGAACTTGGGACGGTATTTCATCGGAAACTACGATTTATTTTCGCATGCACGCGGCATAACACGATTCCCTTTCGCTCGTATTTCGATACACTTTCATATAAACAATGACGTATACAGTTGAAGTACAGTTTGAGTAACGAAACTTTCGTCGAATCGTTTTTCGATGCATGGACCGTATTCTTTCGATATCCGTGATTAATCGTTCCACGCTCTATAAACTTCCACGCAGTTACTACGATCCGGACAGCCTTGGCAAGACTTCATTGCTAACCGGTCAAAATTAATTAAAGTTATTCGATCACTTTAGCCCGTCATCCCCCTTACCGTAACAGTTCAATCAACACGATAGACCATTTTTGTATCTTCCTCGTGTCAAACGTTCGTAAAATGAACAGGTTTAAAATGAAGAAAAACCGAAGAATGTAGGACGAAAGTATCGATATATTCTCCAGTCATTCTTATCGTTCATTCGATATTTTGTAAATTATTCGAGCGAAATAGAATTCACGGTATCACTTGTCTAAAAATTTTGTTTGTGATCGATGATTTATCGATAACAAGCAGACGCGAGTTCTCGAGGTGAAATGATTCGAAATTACAAAGTGTGTTGTAAAAACCCGCGCAGCTTTTCACTGCAACGTTGCAACAACGATGGATTTTAAACTTTCTCTTCTTTCGAAAAACTTCGTTCTCGTTATAAATCTTGCTTACCAATTTTATACTTTAAAACTTTTGAAACTCGCATCAATTTGTTGCGTATTCTAAATGAAGGGTATCCGCGTTTTCGAAACTTGACATCGACATGATCCGAAAATGACAAGCAATACCGAGGTTGAGAGGAACGTTCTCACTACCGAATCGCTACGTCTTTCATGCTCTGAATGATAATTTTGTTAAAATTTCCGTACCATGTCGAGTTCCGTCGTATCGTGGAATTCAATTCATTATGGTCTCAACGTTACCATTCAGAGTTGCCTCGTCGTTCCTCGAGTTTCGAGAAAAAAAAAAAGGAAAAAAAAGAATACAACAACGATAATCTGTCGCTGCGACGGCCAATACACTAAACGTATCATAGACTTTCGATCCAACTACTTTAAAAGTTTCTCAATGTACAATAGGAAGGGCGCGTAAACAAGCGTACAATAACACGATCGAAAATAACGAATGATTCACGAGGCGACTTCCGTTTGGCTCGCGCGAAACCGACTGTTAACGACGAATCGGTAGTATAACGGTGTAAATAAAGCGACCTTGACTTTCTGGCATTTCCGGGCAGCGATGGATCTTGATTGCTTTCTGAGTGCCTCCAGAGGAAACCGCTTTCCGCAGGATGCGTTCCAGCCGACTCCACCACGGCACCACTTCTAACTTACACTGCAGTTCACGTGATCGATGCGAGGGAATCACTGTTCGACGCGGGTAGATCACACGGTCACGCGACGCCTGGATCAACGCGGTTCTAACCGGGGCCACCGGTAGCCGCAATCTTTGAATGAAAATCGACGATAAAGAGCCAACACGTGGCTAAGACGTACAATATCGGAGTACCGAGAGTTAAGATTCATTCGCGAGACAGAGACGGTGATTAAGTGACAATTAAAGACAACGAAAGTCACTGACACGAGATCCGGCGTGAACACGCGAAAGTCACGACGGATGAATCGCTCGCGGCGCGGTCTGGGCGGTGACTGAGCGGACCGAGGCGTCTCGACGCACGGCGTCTCTCCCACCCCTCTCTCCACATCCTGCAAGCCTGACGGATACCACTTTTCGGTTGCTCCGTCGTTCGCCCCTGCCTTTGCCGCGTGACATTCGACGGTGTTGTGTTGTTATTTATTGGTACCGAAGTACATTCGACGCACTCGTCGCGAGACTCGTTCGTGTCTCGATGCGTGTTTCATGGTAGTTTTAAAGCAGACTATCTCTTCGTCTCTTGATGTCCATTTTCAACGAACGTAATAGAAAATGGATAAAAATGATGCGCGTGAGAACCGAACGACCGACGATAAAGACTATGACTAGCGTTTCACCGCGTTTTTTACGAGGGTACGTACATATATCGATGTTTCTCGCTAGCTATTAACCCCTAAGAAGGTATCTTGTTATCACGTAATATTGTTAAATATTTGATTAATAATTCGCATCGAAGTTGTGACAATACGAAGGTGAAATTACGAATCTGAAGTTTTCCGATCTCGTTTCAATAATATGTAACTACGCCAATGATATTGCGAATAAGGTTGATTTTTTAACCGGTTCCCGTTCACGCGTTCATGCACTTCATTACAACGGTTAATTTGTAAGAATTTAATCTCATTCTTATTCGGACACTTACTGACGGTATTTCTCGGGTTTTCGCTTCGACTTCTATATCTATCCACGGCCTTCTTTTATTTCATTGTATCTTTATTGTATAATTTCTGTTTTATTTCATTCTTTATTACATTATTGTATTTTATTTTATTCTATTCTATTATTTTTCTATCTTTACTTTGAATGTGTATTTTTGGTAAACTTATGGCCGTTTATTATTACAATATATAAAAATATATAAAACGAAAATTGCAGTAGAAAGTGGAGAATCAAGGGAAAAAGCTTCAGTTCGCTGCACCGCCACGGCGCCGTACGAATCGTGAACAAGTTTCAACTGGAACTTGATAACTATCGAATCTGACGGTAGATAATCCAATCTTCGCTTATCCTGCCGTTCCTTTCTTGGCTCTTTCCTCCTAAAAAAAGGTCGACAGTCGTCGTCGTATTTTCTGAATAAGCTTGTCCTCGTTCGTTCACTCGTTAATTCCACCTGCACTGCTTTTAAGAACGTCCTGTTTCCCGTGTTGGGAATAGAATTTCGCAAAATATTCAGAAGAATCCATGTTACAGAAGTCAGGACATTCGCATGCAAGTATTGACTGGAAATAATGTACTGTCTAACGAATATAAAATGTTCGACGAGGAATCGATTCGACGTGAGTGTTGGCTTCTCGACGTCGAAGCGCCTTCCAATTACTCTCCACTTGATCGAGCCATAATCCAAGAAGCAAACGTTTCTAGAAACAATTACGACTAAAGAAGCGAGCTGTTAATTTCGCCGAGCTGCCTGTTCGTCTTCCTGGTGACTTACGAACGAATTGCTTGTATTTTGACGTCGGAAACGTTTCCTATTTCGCTCATTCGATTTATCACCGTGAACGTCGTCTCGAAACGTAAGCGACTCGAAACGAAGGATAAGCTATTTACTTTGATAAAGTATACAACTAATTTAAAGTGTTTTAACAGCTTGTACAATATACGGTAGATATTCGATAAAAATACTATCTTTTTGAATAAAATTGTACGCTCTATGTACTTCGTACCAAATTATTTTAAGTATACTATTCTTTAATATCTTCAAGTAAAAGAAGCTGTTATTAATCACATAGATACGTTTAGAACTGAAGTTTAAATGTTAATTCATCTGAAGAACTTTTGACAAGGTATATAAGTACATTTGTTGAAAAAGTCCAACTTCTTTTGAGAAGATCACCTACTTTTATCGTGATCTGTTTTTAAAATATTCACTTTCCCATTTTTTAATCAAACGATGCAAATTTTTCGACGCTTCCCCACTGACGTGTTTTTGTTTAATATTTTCCCCAGACAAATCATCTTTGTGCGCGGGACGTCGGTTGAAAAACATTCCACCCCCTGGCGGCGACTTTAATTTAATCATTCCAATACCAGTGGCGCCCTGTAAATTATGCGCATACATATTAAGCGGACCGATTTTTAAGACCGCTATCCCGATTCTTTCCGCGGCTATTAATTGTTCTTGGGAAAAATGGAAATTCGTCTTCGCAATTTGTTTCTAAGGGGCGCTCGCCGAGCGTCGAGCGCCGCTGAGATGCGGTCGGTAAGTTTCCTCGTTGAAACTTAACTCTGGTGCTCGACGCTGCATCGGTTAAGGACGCGCTGTTACGCGTCGAGACGTTGTTAATCGTCCCCCGTCTACTACGTCTTTCGTTCTCCTTCACCACTTGCTTTCCTTCGATCGTTTTATTGAGACTCGCTTTCTAACATTTCGTATCGCATTTAAGATGCTATTTCTCAATGTCGCGTTTGAGACGTATTAATTGCACCGATGTAAATCGCTTTCCAACAACGATTCATTTTGTTGTACTTTATATCGATGTTATTAATATCTTAACTTTATATTGATACTAAATGAGTTTATTAAATTACCTTTCTCGTTCCTTATCCCTTTGTTCGATGATGTTTGGAAATATCTTACAGCAGATTACAGATCGATTGTATGAAATATTGCCAATCGGCGATTGTGTTGAATATTGTACATCGTGTTGTATGTCTTCCATCTTGATTAATGAAATTGGCGCCCATTGAAGTTCATATGGCATATCATTATTTAACAATGAGGATTAATTAAATAATACTAAATATTCGTGTCGTCTCATCCTGGTATAAACTAGTGAATATAATTTAAGTGAGTAATGTTGACAATTTATATGATTTTACGTTGACTTTCACATGTTTTTAAAACTACGTTTTTAAGACGCGCCGACGTGAAGAAGTTTAGATCGAAACTAATTTCAACTCGAACTACACTTACGCCATGTCGATTACAGTGCCATCTGCTCGTTCTCGTCAATAATTTGAAATAGAAGTTGGTCGGATACGGAACAAATTGTGATAGTATTACGCGTTATTGTTTTATATAACATTTAAAGGATAACTTTTTCGTACTATCATCTTTGCAAACTAAATAATATCACAAAATGGCTACAAGTTTTATGAACAATGGTAAGCATACATCAACTGGTTTTAAGGTTAAGATTTAATTTCGTGCAATTTAAAAAGTTGCACTGTTTTGTGCAAGTTTCAGTCAAGAAGCAATGCCCTTACATGGAAAAATGCTATCGCAAGAATCCAATTCATTTCAACGAGATGTCACATCCACACTGTAAGTTTCATATGTTTCTTGTCAGTCGTATCTTAAGTATTCAACCGTGATCGAAGAAAAACATATGATCTGTTTCAGTGGAAAAAATTGTAGTAAATCAGTTAGAAGGCGAAATACGAGTTCCCGAGGAACTTAATTTTGAGTGTTCTGATCGTTGTCTTTTGAAAGATCAATTAAAGATCTTGCAGATTGTATTAAGAAAAAACAGAAATAGTGATGGAAGCAGTTCTTCAAACATAGCATCAAAGTCCAAAATAAATGCTGAGAGTCCAAAAGTCACTAACGGAAAAACAGTTTCTGAAACTTTAAAGGATAAAGTGGAAAAACATAAACAACTAACGATTCAGAGAAGAGAAAATAAGTTGAAAAATATGGATGAAGAGGCAGAGGCACTTTTTATGTCTTCTAATGAAAAAGATAATCAGAGAAAAGTTTCCAAAATGAAAGAAGAATTGGATAATCTGAAAATAACCGAAAAATCTATGCATAAATCTAGCTCGCAAGATAAAAAGAGAGATAGTAGTATCTTTGGTGACAATGATAAGGAAAGGAAGAAATCAAAGTTAAATCATACTAGACAGGTACAAGAGTGTGGTCAAGATACAAATAATAGTTCAGAAAATATGGAAAGTTCTAGTGTTTCGAAAGGCACATCTTTGATAGAAAGATTTGAATTATGCAATTCTATAAAATCTAGGAGCGAAGTCAGAGAGAGAGCAATTAAAATGATGAAACAACAAGGATTTGAAGTATCCGTGGTAGAACCAGGAAATTTTGGTATGAAATATGCCTTATCAGCTCCATATCACTTATTTCTTACAAGAATCCAAAAATCAAAAGAAACATATAATCAACAATTTTCTATAACATTTCCTGAGATCTTAGACATTAGTTTAGGGGAAATTGTAAAAAGTTTGCATATTAATTTTATGGTTGATGTTGGGTGGTTATGTTTGCAATATTTATTGGCTGGACAACGCACAGATATGTCTATTTTATTTGGAACAAGAGTGGATGAAGAAAAATTAAGCTTGAATATCACTATGATACCTGTGTGGATGCCAACAAAGTTTGGTTGTCATCATACTAAAGTCATGATCCTGAAATACAAAGATGATGGAATACGGGTTGTGGTTTCCACCGCAAATCTATATTCGGATGATTGGGAGAATAGAACACAAGGGTTGGTTAAATAATTTTAGAAGTCATTTTGTGCTTGTTTTAAGAAGAAGAGTTGTTTTAATCGATAAACAGTTGCTTCAATGTTGTTGATCAGAGTTTGGATATCGCCACATCTTCCACTGCTGGCAGAATCTGCAAACCCCAGTGATGGAGAATCACCAACAGGATTCAAGAGGGATTTAGAACGTTACTTGCACAAATACGAACAACCAGCTTTAACAGAATGGATTTCTGCTGTGAAAAGAGCAAATTTTTCTTCAGTAAATGTATTCTTTGTGGCATCTGTTCCTGGGAGACACACAGGTGTGGAATATGATTATTGGGGTTATAGAAAATTAGGTCACGTTCTTTCTAAACATGCGAAACTACCTCCTGATGCACCACAGTGGACATTAGTTGTTCAGAGTTCAAGTATTGGTAGCTTAGGTCCTAATTATGAAAGTTGGATTCAGAAGGAGATAATATCTTCGATGTCAAAGGAAAATCCACCAGGTTTGAAGAGCTGCCCGAACTTTCGGTTCATTTATCCATCTTTAAACAATTACAAACAAAGTTTTGATTGTCAAGTTGGATCTTGTTGTTTGCCATACAGTATTCAAACACATTCTAAACAAGAATGGGTAGAATCCTATATGTAGTAAGTTCTTAAGTTTTATTTATATATTTCTATTTATATATGTACATACCGTACATATAAAATATTTCAGCCAGTGGAAAGCTACACGAACCGCTAGAGATAAAGCAATACCTCATATAAAAACATACACAAGAATTTCGCCTAATTTAGAAAAGATTCCTTGGTTCGTTCTTACTAGTGCTAATTTAAGTAAAGCCGCATGGGGAATGGTCAGAAAGGACTCCCATCATATTTTGAATTACGAAGCAGGCGTTATATTTATTCCGCACTTCGTTGTACGTAAACGTATTCTTATTTATATATCCTTTATACACGTTTCAAGTATACATCATCTTTTTACAGACTGGATCAACTACGTTTCCTATCAAAAAAGAAGAAGCTGGTGTTCCAGTTTTCCCTATTCCGTACGATCTACCTCTAACTCGGTACGGGAGTGGGGATAAACCTTTTGTTACTGAATTTTTTTCTAGCTAGTAATATCTGAAAATCGGAGAATACTATAGCATGAAAATTACATGTATTTATTCTTTTCTATATTTTTCGTTAAGCAGAGTATCAAACAGAACATTATTGTACAAATGATTTTTTTTAGAATAAACATGATAATAATTGCTTTGATACACATATATGTTAACTTGGCATTACAAAAGAAGAAGAGAACTACACTTTATTTGCTTCACGAGTTGCTTTTCGTCGTCCCATTGCGAACATAGTTTAGAATGTAATGTAATGGTTCTATGAAGCTTCTGGTAGGCTAATAGAAATTTTACGACGTCTGAAATTCCCACGTCGTACGTGAGATATTTATTGATTAGCTCATGATTCGTGCCGATTTCGTGATTGTTCGTTCGTGGATCACGCGTTTTCCATAAAACATCAGCAGGAAAGCGTTTCCTGACCACCACCTTTTCGACGTAACATCGTATTGCTTGTGCATGCCCCGCCTTCAAACAACGTTTGACGAAGCTTTGCTTGTTCTTTTTCCCGTTTCAATTACATATAGTTGGCATACGTTGATTTCGTAAGACGAGGGCACACAAGGTAGAGAAACGAACTCTTTATATTCCTTAAGAAATTTACTAAAAAAAAAAAGAATAGCAGAAAAAGATTTACATATGAAAGATTAAAAATTCTATTTAGGAATGATCTTTTGACGAAGAAAGTAAATAAAACATAAAATGCTACAAAAGGAAGATTCATGGTGGAAGTCATCGTTTGAATTATCCGTGATTTTAATATGTCATAAATTATAGTATATTCATAATTACATTCGACGGTGACGTCGATACATACTTATATTGTATACACTTTTGTGCCATATTAATAAACAAATCTTAGGTGAGTTTTTAATTCATAGAAACGAGAAAAAAAGGAGGAAGATTCATTATTCTAGATAGATCGTGATGATTTAACATTATATTTGTTCCTTAGTGTCCTATAATTATTACACTTTATTAATATAGATATTGGGAAAATTGCGTCGATACGCTTCGTTCTTTTTTTACATAGATATAATCAATATGATTTAGCAATAAATATATCAGAAAACCTCGCTTATCTCCTTAATCAGCGAGTTGTAAGACTGTCAAAGTTCAAGGATATTGTATATTTCAGACAATTTCCTTGTTACTTTGTACCTGTCTTCTTCAAAATCCACTATATAGAACCTTATAATTTCTTTTCGCTTTCAAAACTGAAGATTTCACTCTACAACCTTTGAATTAATCGTGAAGAAGAACCGTTTCAAAGAAACCAGTTTACGCTATGATTTTCAAATTTATATTTTACTCCCTGTAAAAGCAGAGGCGTTCAAAATGGCAAGTTTAGCGTCATCCTGGCATAACACACACTTGTACTTCGGTTTGCCATTAAGAAAAGCGCCAAGGATTTTGACGTCAACGCGCAACGAGGTGTCGCCTCCCACTAGGAACCAGCATCATGGTTGGAAGTCCTCGGCGCAGATGCGACTTCTGGAAAGGGACGTTCCGGCGCCTGTGACGCCGACGACGACATCGAACCCGGGAACGCGTTGATCAGCAGTTTGTGAGATGTCGTCGACTCGAACGCATACTCCTTAGCTCTGTACTTGTGTACGTGTGTTCCTTGTGTGCGTGCGTGTATAAGTAGACAAGCATGTGCAGATTCATGTTGCCGTGAATAGTCAGGCACAGGACAGTCATCGGGCGTCCGCGGCGATTCCACCTGACAGACTGCCGCTAGGTAGGTCGAAGCGAGCATCGATACGAAAGCTAGTGAGCGCTTAAACGTCGGAAGCTTAAACACCGATCTGAATAATAAGAATCTTGTGATATAGAAGAACCATCATCAATTGAGAAAACACCTTCGATTTCGGAAGAAGCAATACCGCAATGACGCATTGCGAACCTCGACGGAGAAGACCGACGTTTCGGGACAATATTTTGGAAGAACGCGGCCAATGAAAACGTGCTTCGCGTGACAATCGTACAACCTCTCGAAGGGGAAAGTATCGAAAGTAGCTTTCGCTGGGAATTTTGAATTGTCTCCACGGTATATTCGTACTACCAGAAATTCTACGTCTAAACGTTACATCGACATGGTGTCGTTGTTGCACGGTTGCGATTCGTCACCGTTCCGTTTATTCATCGGCGTACAACGATCAGCAACGTTGCAAGACGCGCGCGGTTCATCGGATGCCTATTTTTGATGTGCTGCTTATTCGTCAACGATCCCCTGCCACTTGGCAGGAAAGCATCGCGTGATCATACCAAACGCGTATTCCCAATATTTATACTGTTAATTAGTGAGTGCACATTTCGGACATTTTATTACTTTGTTAGTTTACAAAGTGCTTCGCCTGCCGAGTTCTTCCGCAGAGTGATCGTTGTCAAGAAGGAGATAACCAAATCACTGTCTTGTTTTTGTCTCTTATTATTGAACATTTGCATCCTAGCATGACTCGAGTGGAATATTCCATGTGCACGATTACAATGAGAAACGCACTCCATGGAAACGAGACACTCGATACTTTTTGTCTGAGTATTTAAATGGTAATGCTTCTGGCATTTCAGGTCCGAGGTGCTTCGTATATAAAAGAACGCCGGACACGGGCTGCATTATCTCTTGATGCGTTCAATGGTCGTCCGGCATGTACCGATATATTTGGAACTAAGGTTGATCGTCATGGTGCGTCGATCCACCTACGATCCTTTGACATGCTAATCGAGCAACTTGGCTTTTCATCGGCGAGAAGCGAGCCAGGAAACGCAGTCAGAATCGACGACGAATCGATAAAGTGGAGTGTGGCTTCCCGACGGTGGAGGAATTCCAAAGCCTGACCACGCGGGGATCATACTCCTGTTCGAATTTGAGGACGTGCGAATCGCAAACTTAATCATGATGATAACCTGCTGGGTGTTGGCTGGTGTATTTGGAGCTATCGTGCTGCTCTATAACCTAGTAGAAGTTCACTATTTCTTGCGTATGTGCTTGACCGTGTTCCTTGCACGCTTCTGCAAGAAGAAGGTTCATATCCTCGATGAGACCACCGTTTACGGTACGTTGGCTGCTTAACCCTGAATGAGATTAGAAATAACGATGATTAACGATTTGATGTTAAATCGTGTATAATGCTGCCTCGTTCAAGCTAGTATTATCGATAGGACGTAACCGAAACGTTGTTTAAGAATATAGAGATTCCATGAAAATGCATTTCATGGATCTCTGTGGCTACGTAAGTCCAGAATCCTTACAATTTACTGACTTATCTTGGGCTCATTCGCGTAAACCTTGACCTACCATGCGCGATCAGTTGGCCGGTCGGTTGCTCGTGTCGCAAATCCGTACGAGTATTGATTGTGCAGTACTGTGCTGCGAAATTCTACAAAGCTGGACCAACAGATCGAAATGTAAACGACGTAAATTTTGCAACGTGTTTTATCAGTATGCGTCTTTTCTGTCAGTAGCGTTCTCATCCTATACACGGTGGTCTGAATTCCAGAAATTACCTACGAAAGAACATACACTTTTATCAGGACTTACATGACACGTGGGACAAACAAAGAATATTAAACTCTCGGGATACTTAATATGTTTATTATATTCCAGCAAATACTGATCTTTTATTTATCTGTCCTTGCAGCAACTCGACTCAAACAACTTTTTCATCATTCTCTGTTCCATATCTTTCATCTTATCTTCTTAAACCTCTAAGTAATTGTTTTTAATCGTATTAGTTAAATCAGAAAAGTTTTCTCAAGTATTCTTTTAATCGGAGGCACGATATGCGATTGCGGTTAGTTATTATTCGGCTGAAATCACGCATCTTTAATTCTCTTGACCGTCATGGAAAATCGCAACGTACGTTTCGCAATTGTGTGTCAAATACAATTCATGACACCAACCTTCGAAAATTGCTATTTAACTTCAACTTTAACCTTTTAGTCTTTGAAACATACATAATAAAAGAATAATCATCGTTTATCTCATTCTATTTACTCTCGCGGCTGTACTAATTTACTTTTCTAGTTGTATTAGTTTACTTTTCGCAGGTATTTGCACGACAACGGACGTGGACACATTACTCTATCATATGAACAATGCGAGATATCTTCGCGAGATCGATTTCGCCAGGGCGGATTTTTACGAAAGGACCAGCCTCTATCGCGAGATCTGTTCGCAAGGATCGGGTGTCGTACAAGGAGCGTCGACCATTCGTTATCGCCGCTTCCTGAAACCTCTGTCCATCTACAAAATAACTTCTAAGGTATGTGAGTTTGATCACGTAAAATCGTATTACACAGTCACGTTCGTTGTTCTCTGTCTGATCGACTTGAGAAACCATAGAAAATTTTTACGATTCTTCGACACAGAGATCTCGGTATCCGGTCGATTATCAACATTTGTTCTCGGTAACTTCTAGGAAAACCGATAAGACCGAGAAGGAAACGAACTTGTTGACACTTAGTGTGCAAATCGTTGCTGGTACTATTTTAGAGAGTCGAAGCTGTCCAAGTGTTCGCCACTATAGTTTTGTATGCACTCCGATGATCATATGACGCATTGTATCCAAAATGTATTCTCGCTATCACTTTTATCATGGTGCAAGTGGAATATCAAATCAAAACCGGTTACATTTTTCCATTATAAAGGAGAAGAGTTAATTGCGCCCATAAGGTTGTTACAAGTAACTTTGCCTATTTAACTATTCGATGTTTTCGTGGCATGTATCCTTGCAGATAATATATTGGGATGAGAAGTCCGTATTCATGGAACATCGGTTCATCACTCCCAGCGACGGATTCGTCAGGGCCATCGCGATGTGCAGACAAAGGCTTTTGGATTGTAGCGCCGAGGCTGTGATCGGTTCCCTTATGGAACGAGGCGTCAAGCAGAACGGTAACGTGGAGGCGGGTGTAACTCAGGTAAAATTTTCTACACTTTTTAACGAATTTTCAGTTTCTCGTTCATTATAAATAAGAAAACCTAAAATCTCTGAAAGAGTAATTACAATTGATTACATTAATCTAAATAATTTGTCTGGAGTGCAAATATATATATTAATTAACATGCATGTTATAGATACCTCATGTCCGACCGCAGATGCCACCGGAAGTCGCCAGGTGGTTGGAAAGTAACGAAATTTCTTCGGCGATGCTTCGTCAGAGCTCAGCAGCAACGACGAATTGCTGACAAAAGGAGGATACGGCGTCCTCCGCAAATGGCGCCGTGTCCACTTCCGTCTATTCGACTACGACCGTGTAAGGTCGAAGATTCGATCGATGCCAGCTTTCGTTGGTCGTGAACGCATTCATAGAATCTTCCAGTAGTTACTTTCTTGTTCGAACGATAACGGCGAATCAATTTTTTTGGTGAACAAATTACGAGTTAAGTTTGAAGCTTTTATCGATTGCATTCCCGATGGTTCGGTTGAGAATTGAGGTGAATAATCGGTCAGCTTAAAAGTTGATGCTTGTCTACCTAAAAATTGGCTCAGCGTTATTTGCAACGTAATTCGGATGCGTAATCGTATATATGTATCCAATGCCAAAGAAAAAAGGAACTCTTTCGGATCGATGAGAAACAGAAATCTACAGTACAAAGGCCAAACAGAGACGCGGAAATTATTTTACTAGGCAATGGTATATATGGTATATACGTGACTATCGGACAAGATGTGTTTAAATTCCTCATGCGTGCGGGGAGGAACTTGCTAACAAACCGTTTGATATGCCAATGAATTCAATGACTTTGAAAATAATTTACCAAAAGTCTTACTAGTAACCGTGGAACGGATTGCTAGAAGGATAAGGTCACAGATTGTAGATCGATTACATCCACTTCAAAGGAGCTTCCGAAATTAAAAAGAGCACCGTTTGTTAAATATTCTCCGTTGAAAGTAATCGCGAGACGCGTGGTGTTATTTACATTTTTTATTATAATATATATTATATATGTATATATATACGTATGTATATAAATATATATGTATGTATATATAAATATATATGTATGTATATAAAAAAATATATATATATATAAATTAGCGACTGGCGCCGGTAATGATTTCCACGAGAAAACAATGTAGAATTCTCCCGAGGAGCTGCTTTGCTGCAGGATGGTAGAGATAGAACAACAATATATTTACAAGCGCGTTAAGCGGCGAATGTTTATACCTCTATAACGTATTACAGGTGCCTTCACATAAATCATGGTGGATATTCGCGCGCCTGCGATTGTCGAGCACTCAGACTGTGACATTCGCTTATCGATATGGTTACCGTGTTTGCCATACATCAGTTCGTTGTGATTCTATTATAAATTTCACTTGCTTGTTATTATTATGTTTTTAGTAATATATAGAATGCCCGCGAAATTGCGAGTTAGTTGTAAGCGGCTCGCATATGATCGATTTGTTGAAATCCTTATATACAATCCTTATTACCGACGCCATTTGCATGGGTGAATCCATAAAGTATATCCTATTTGAATTTCGAAATAAATTGGTATCCGTAGTATGGTTATTAAGTAGCCGATGACGTAGCGAGTCTTTAACAGCTAAATAGCATTGTGCACGTACTATGCGTGAAAACGTTATTATAATTCTAGATGATAATAATGTCATTTTTGTCACATAATACTATGTTGGATCATGTCGTTGAAAATACCATTACCCAGGAGTAAGAATAAATATTCCTTAGATGGCTAATGTTTCTTCGTTGGAAAGCACATATTATTTTCTTCTTTATTGTTCAGAACGATTTCGATCGAAACGATATAGTAATTGTTGACGATACAAGAATTTGGCAACGGAAGTTGAATCGAAAATTTTGTAATTTAAAAAAGAGGTCACGCAATGCATGCATATCGCGTTGAATATTTCACGTAAAGTTCACGACTTTGTGTACTTAATTTTCATATCATAAATAGTTAAGGCATTCACACGTTCACGGCTAATGCGTCCGAGCAATGATATAATGATATATAAAAAGAATAGCATATATATTTTTAGAAATCGTATCTACTCGGTTTTCTGAATTAAACGCGGCATCATTTTTATGAAGATTATGCTGACTAGTGCAGCCAAAGAATATTCATTTCCATCCACACCAGTTAATTCAGTTTGTATATAGTTTATATAAGAATTGTTGATATATATGCATAGTCTCTTAAATCATATTAATCGTTGATTCATTGACTCACCTATTTATTCGTTTGCTACGATCATCAACAATTGATCGATTAAATTCTCACAACGAGCCATCGAGTTGTCATCTATTCACAATTATAAAATCACTATAATAAAAGAGGACAGAATATCATAATCTTCGAAATATTGGGCGTTCGTTATCGTCTTTGACCGCGTGGAATGCTTCCGTACATGCGACGAGCAAGCACCGTCCCGATTACAACGAAACGTCATAGAATGAGGAACCGGTTACAGTGTAAGAAGCGACCTCGCAGTTTGGAATTTCATGGTAACCGCACGCAGTCTTGCTTGGACTGTGGCTTTGTGAACGTCAAGAGCTGTTTGTTCTCCTTTCACGTCTCGTCTTCCGGAAGCATTATAGAAAAATGGTGTGCGCCTGCCTCGTCACGATCTTACTTATTCTCTACATGCTCTTTGACGTAAATTATTTCCTCAGGATCTTGTTTACGTTAGGTTCCAGCAGGCTGTTACAGAAGAAAAAGAAGATTTTCGATACTACTACTATCTATGGTAATAATCATAACATCTTTTCCATCGGTTATATATCCTAGTTTCAACAGTTTTATGATGCTACTACGGATTATGATAAATAAGTTATAGGTTATGATAGTATTTTCGCGACTATTTTGTTCTTTATATTCAATTTTTGTATTCGATTTATTTAGAAGTACATCCTTTAGTAATGAGTATTTTTCTTCGGATTATTATTGGTATCGATTTGTGGTGAAATCGATGATATAACAATAAGTGTTTCATTGGCCATTACAATATACAAGATAAGATACGGGATAATATTCATTTGATGAAATATTTGTATTTTGTATGAAAAGTAATGTATCAATAAGCATGGATTCGCGCGCGTTCGATCACGTGTTCAGTAGGTACAATCATGACGTGTAATAAAAACAATGGAAATTGCGTCAATGACTGATTTTTGGTGAATGTAAAGCGGGACCCCCACCATTTTAAAAGAATTTAAAGGCAAGCATTTTTCAAGTACGACTGATCATACATTTTTCATACTCGAAAATTCAGATATTCTTTATTTCATGCCTATGCAGAATACGTATAAATTATATATATATATATATATATATATATATATTACACGAAATATATAT
>NT_176882.1:1856972-1867381 GCF_000188095.3 Bombus impatiens | reverse complement strand
AAATAATATAAATATATAATATAAATATATATATAATTATATATATATATTTCGTGTAAGCATAAATATATATATATATATATAATTATATATATATATAATTAATATATGGCGTTTAATAATATATATATATATATAATTATACTTAGACGAAACGCCAAATCCGATTAAATAAACACTGATACGAGTAATTCGTAAAGATTATAATAAAGTAATGATATAATAAATAATGATGTGTAACAAGCATATACATTGTAGTTAGGTAATATGTAAAAATATAAAATTGCATACATATATTCAAATGAATAGATTGACAAGTATGTAGATGGTTTTTTTATCGATAAAAATTAAAAGAGAACAGATTGAATTTTTTCTTCATTTCTCTAGGTATATGTACAACACAAGATGTGGATTTGTTTTTGAAGCACATGAATAATGCCAGATACCTTCGTGAACTGGACTTCGCACGTTTCCATTATTACGATCGCAGTGGAATTTACGCAGCCATTGCAAAAAGAGGCGGAGGTGCAGTGCAAGGAGCTTCGTCGACTCGGTATCGTCGAGCTATTCCCATTTTTACGCCTTATAAAGTTACCACGAAGGTTAGAAAAATATAATACAATATAATATAATATAATTAGCCTTAATTTGTATATTAATATACATATAATTATATATATTGTAATGTCATGAAATGAAAAACCTGTTTTAATTTCGCAGCTAATATATTGGGAAGATAAGCACTTCTATCTGGAACACGAGTTCATTAGTTTGACGGACAACTTCGTACGTGCAGTTGTTCTTAGCAGACAAACTGTCACAGGTTTGAAGATTCCAGTTACAGAAATAATCGCTGAAATCGAACCAAACGCGCAACGGCCCGCGTTGACCAAGGATTTAGAATTATGGCTCAGTTCTATGGAAGAGTCTTCTCAGAGATATAAGAAGGATAATTGAAGACGATCTTCTTCGTTTTACACCCTTGTTGCTCAATGTGTACTTTATACGTTTTTGATGTTATTTTGAATTAAGGTGTTTTGAATAAACAAATTTCTCTGTTAACGACATGATAATCGCTAATTCTCATATGCAATTAGACGTTAATCGATCGTTTCATGTCTGTGCAATAGTATTGCCAAGTATCGCTTAGTTGCCAACCCAACATTATTTACAAGCTTATTTTTCTGTTTCTCTCGATTATGCGTAATCGAAGCGTTGTAAATAAGCAACAAATTAAGAAGTAATACGCAAACTGTTTTTGTCATTAGTGGAATGACAGGAATAATTATCAGAACGAAACATAATAATATCACAAAAGTACATTTCTTTATCCACGGGTCATAACCGTGACACGGCTCTTTCTACCCGGGTAAACTGTTCCCTCACATTGTTCAATTCCTTCGGCTCCCGTCAGATGGCGACTTTCGTTTCGCGATGCCCGATGGAGAACGGATATGCGAGAGTTGTGCGCGTTCCTGACGTGCAGTCGATCCGAGTACTCGAAACCTGTCGCGAACAAGCCGACCTTTGACTCCACTTTCCATGAACTTTCGTGATTCATTCAGTGTCGAAGAGCTCGTGACAGGTCCTGTCAACAACGCAGTACTGGACCGTTCCCACTTTCATCCCACCTGTAAGTGGTATTCTTCGTGTTTCGTATCGCTTTCCGGCCCTCGACACTTCCGTTTTTTTGAACTTCACGCGCAACCCTCTTGAACTTGTTACCGTAATATTTATTCCATTCCGTGCATGAAAATAAATAATAAAACGGGCGTTTTTTTTCAGGTTTACTGTTATATCGTGGTAAACGTAGTAGTTAACATGTTATCCGTAAGAATCGCACCGTTTCGCGGGCCCGAATGAATGTATCGTTTTACAGAATTTCGCACGACAGGCATAAATTAAAGAAGACGCTGTCCGCTGAATAATCGCGATGATCGTAAAGTGTTATTGCCCTGATTCACTTTTTTATTCTATGTTTAACGAGTTCCATTGACTCGTTCAGTCAGAGGTACGCACTTTAAAAAAAAGTCTGCTACTCCGCATAGAAGGCGCATTTCATTTACGATATCTTTTGCGAGAGACATCATACTCCACACGGATAACATTATGCAATCCAGTGAGGAAAATTCCTACGCTAATACGCTCTCTATTGTTTCTTCTCGTTTAATAAGATATTTTTCATGGAAAATAAAATTTATGACTTCCTTCCTTCCTGTTTCTAGAACGCTGATTCTCAAACTCTCGAGACAACCGGTTCTATATGAAATTCTTCTTGCCTCATTTCGTGCAGAAAATTAGCAGTCCCGTCAAGGCTCTTAGAAATTTTGTCGCGAACTCTACATTAGGTAAGGAATGCTTCTATACCATCTACAAGCATGGTAGAATTCATTCGTTGGACTTTGATATCTCAATGATGTAAATCGTGGAATCAACTCGTGCAATTTCTATAAAATTTTTATAAAAAAAAATTTCTTTTAAAAAACAGTTTGTTACGGAACAAGCGTTTTTGTGAAAAGGCAAAACACGCAGTTTCGTGCGTGAAGCTTGTTACGTAAGGCAATCGAGATCATGCATTACATAATAATGATTATAAACGATTCTTATAATCATGCTAATGCGAATTGTCCAATGACACTATTCTCGTTGCTCCTCCCCACGTCTCTCCTCCTAAGCGACTATATGAGAAACAATTTTCTCTAACCGAGTAGCGAACTGACACTGCCCCACGGTTATGCAGAAATTGCCACCTGATGTTCATGGCACGCTATCTCAATTTGTTTATAGCCTAATTGCTTGATAATCGTGAGATTATCGCGTTTAAACATAATCTTCTTCGGTAATTGCTGTCTGACATCATTACACTTCTGAAATTTAGTTTCGCAACCATTCTCATGAGATTTGTAAACTACTGTTCTTATTATAGAATGAAAATCATTATGTGAAGCCAATTTAACGATGATTGTCCCGATGATACACGCGCGTCAGCGTTGTTAACTATACGTTCAAAAGCCTTCGTTGTTATTAATGATCCCCGATTAGAACAAGTTTCTAGATCAAGGACCGTAATCCTCTCCGCACTCGGGGATTAGAAACGTTAATTAAATGTCGCAGCAGACCGTTTCGATAATCCGCGCGATGTAATCGCGCCGCCAAGGAAATCGATCGTGCGAACCGGCTGAACGTCGATTTCTCTTCCCATGTTCCTCTTCCCGGAACAATCGTCACTGGATACTTTTCGCTCCTCCGCTGTTATCTTCCGCTTTCTTTCGCGCTCGTGGGAAATCTCTTCTCAGTTTAATCGCCAATTAGAAGCTTTCCACTTGTCATTTACCGCGGAAAACAATGGAGAAGGATCACTTCCGATTTCGATCGATTCGTTCGTTCGTTTTCTCATTACATATACGCGAGACATCTTATAAGTGATGTAAATGAAGATTTATATCTCTTAACAAGTTTAAAAATCTAAATACGGAACCCTCGTGGGAACATAAATCTCTTCTCTACTTTACGAGGGAGAAAAGTTTTAATCCTCCCCGTTCATATACATAAACCTACATTCGAGGAGCCGATCACGTATTAGGTTGCGGAGGATTAGGGGATGTGAAACGACGATGGCGCTTATACGCGGTTCTTTGTTCGATCCTCCGCCGTATCACGTGGGAGGACAAGCGTGTACGCGGACGCATATCGTTTCGCGATTAACAAGCACATCGTAATAAATTAGGAATTACGACGCTGGTCTCTCAGTTTCTCCTTTCGCCTCCCGTAATTGATGCGCCGCCTTTTTCTTTAACGATCCCCTCGTTTCAAATAATGCGACAACTGCGCTACACCTACTATCTTAATAGCGATTATACACAATGTAAAGTTTCGGTTAAACCATTACACGTTCTCATTGCGGCTTAAATATCTAACAATATATCATAACAGTAGGAAACCTGCGAAATAAACTCATCTGCGAATAAGAAAGCGTGGCGTATAGCGAATTGAAACGCCTCGATTTGGAAAAGCACGAATTGCCGTGGTTCGTGGCACGGAAAAACGCGATAGTGATCGCGATCGGCACTAACCTCGTTGCAAAAATTGCACGCACGAACAGAGATAGAGCTGGTGATAGAGCGGTGTGTTGGAAACGCAACGCGCTCGTCGTTCCTTTCCTCGGTTACGTCACGTGGGAAGTGAGCCGCGTAGGACGCGTTAATGCGCGGCCGTCGTCGATGGCACGTATCATGTAAAGCGAGAAAGAGCGGCGCACCATGCGAAAAAGGGAACGACAGATAAAGAGTCGTGCCGCGTTAACTTTTACGGTTTAAGCACCGTCCACACCGTTCACGTCGACGGGGCGACGAACGGGGAGGGTCATAGATGATCGCAAATTGTCCGCAATTGACAGGAAGTCGTGGTAAGGGGGACCGTTCCTACGCCCCCTCGCACTCTCTTCGTTGTTCATTAGCCGCGGCGTTTGCGGGTCCATTTCGCTCGTACGAATTGATTTCAAGTACGAGATCAACCCCGCTCTTCGAGAATTATCGTCGAATCTCAACCAAACGCGTTATCTTTGGCAAATTTTCACGCTGTGATCTCGGAAGGATGACTTAACGGAACGATTTGTCAGGTTCGTACCTTTAATGACGCGATGCGTATAAACGTGGGATTTTAATATCGAAAATGTCTGTCGAATCTCATGACTATGTTACTGTAACATCGTAATGATGTCTATAGTATTTTCGAACGATTATCCGACAGTCAGAAATTTATAATTTGATCATCTTTCATCGTTTAATCCTTGGTTCCTTTAGATTTTTAAATCTTAAACGTCCTTCCAGTAGGATGCTATTTATTTATGAAAATTCTTCAAATATACAAAAGTCACTCTATCGTCACAGATGTGCTTTCTTCTCGTAAACTGATACCTACAGCGAATTCTTTTACGACGTTCGTCGTGAATTTCGTAGAGGAAGATTTCAGATTTACCAACTGTACCTATAATATCGGAAATTTGTAATTCTTCCTGCTTCGAAAAACGAGTTTCGCAACAGTTCTTTCGAATACAGGTTACGAAGAATATTAGGATTTATCGCTGCAAACTTCGAACCAGCCCTGAACTCGTTTTTAATTCTCGTTTATTTAACGAGCGCCATTCGCAACAAGCGGGACCGTGTATTGCACGACGAGTTCGGTTACGCGATAAGATGAATCAATATTATCCCATGCTGATAACGACATTCAAATCGAGGAGGGAGGAGTGGGGATTTTTCCGTTTTATCGAAACTATGCGAATAACGAAAGGTGGCAGTCGTCCAAGTCGAAACCATTGTAAACGCACAGTCAGCAGACTAAGATGCACATCGCCGATGACAAGAAGACAAATCGAATCGACGATCGTGAAATTCATTCTCGCTGTGAACATAAATTACGCGTTTCTTCTTCTACGCGCGTGGAACGCTCGGTAAACAATGCATCACAATTCTACACGCGCGAGAATTCCATTTTGCCGCGTCATTTGCGCGATTTGACGCGCAGAAACCCATGAACCGAGGGAAATTAATGTCACACTCGACCATTTGAGATAAGCTGTGTCACGGTCCCCCTTTTTTTCGCGGTTCTTCGACTAACGCCTCACCTGTGCAAAGGAACGCAGTCGAACGCGTGCAGAAAAATTTGCGTCGCAATGTTCGTACAGTTAAATCGTTTACCGTCACGCGTAGATAAATGCAACGTTTCTTGTGCTAGATTAGAGAGTTCGATAAATCGTCTGTACTATTCTCAACGGTATTAGCGTGTCGCACAATCGCATGAAAATGGCCGGTGAAACTCCGGTAAATCAGTGAAATCGGTCACTGCTAATTAGCAGGGAAAAAATCAGTTTCTCGTTGTCATTAATTAAAACAAAGTGTCGAGAGGAAAATCGCGGCGCGGGTCTTTTGTTTAGTGGTCGAGGACGTGCGCTATTCGATCCATTACTTATACGTGCGCTATTCGATCCATTACTTACACGTGCGCACGACGAGCTATGTTTAATGGATAAAAAAAATGCGTCAAACATGCTGCCACTATGGTTCCGAGATCACAACTTCTGATACCGTGACCCTGTTCAGTGGAATCTTTTATGTGCTTTTACAATTCTAACTTGCCTTTCCAGGGTATCTTTCCAGGGTATGTCGCCATAGAGATTTTTATTTCCATAGTTTTGCAAACGTAATAATCGAACGGCAAGCACCAGGTTTATGGCTTTTAATCGATTTTTAACGACGGTTAATACGTTGAATATTGCGAGAATCGATGGTAATCAACACTGGACACCACGTGGACTATCAACGATCCATAGGAATCCGTCGAATTTGAAATTTGATTTTTTGTCTCCCAGGAACAATATATTCTTTCTATCAGAAATTTTGTCGCGCTTTGTTACGAGTTATTATCTGAATTGAATAACTGACAAGAATCAATGAGTAACAATGTCGAATATGCAATTACAATTGCGATGTAGTTCCTTTTCCTATTGACAGTGATGAATATTCAGTGAAAATGTAAACACAATTAAAAAGACAACATCATTATCGACGTAATTTGTGAATTGTCACAACGTATACGTCAATGACAGCGAGAGTGTTAAATAATCTGTTTTCAAATTTCGAATTTTAAATTAGATTACCAGTGATTTTGATTTGATCTGCTTAAAATCTTATGCCAATCAGATTTTGTAAAAACGTTTCGGTATCATTGGTGTGAAAATATATCGTTCTGTAAAACACAATTCGCCTAACAGCTAACGTATTAATTTGCGAAAGTAGAAATATCGTTTGATCATTTGCAAGCATTGGTTACGTATATCAATCACGCGACAGGCATCGAAAGGAAAACACGATCGCAGATTTCCGACGACCTTGAGCGTCTCGGTTGCTACTCAGTGGACGTTTGTAGGAAAGTGACGTCTTCGCGTGAGCATACCTTTCCATAGATGTTACCTCCACCACAAAGTGGACCCGCGCGATCGTGATCGGGATTGTGTATAGGTAAGAGGCCTGGCTGTCGGCAGGGTGTCCCGTTAGGGGACCTAGAAGGCCCAGAAGGGGCCACAGCCAATCGTATCAACCTGGTTCCGAACACACCGGAACGGATCCTCGTCCGATGAGGATCGCCTGACAACCGGTCAGGCTGGTCAGTCAACCGGTACGATCTATTAATTGATTCACGTGTGTTTTTCGTGTTGATAATTCATGTCAAATACTCGGGACTAGTATGCCGAAAAGTTGAAATTGTTGTGTGATAAGGATGAGAACTTTGACGGCGAAAGTTGATTGTAAGTTGATATATCCGATAGCGAAGATCTATTTCTCTTTTTCTTTCCTCATATTTAAACCTTTCAAGCTGAAACTGCACGTTATACGAGCGTATCAAAAGGTATAAGGTGTTTAAATTTATAGCTAAACTGCCGATATTTATGCAATTTCATATTTTAATAAACAGAATTAAAGAAGGCCGTAAATAAGAATCTTTCGCGTTGGTGAAATATTATAAAGAGTAACTAATTTTGGATGTGGAATTTAAATGATAGTTACATTCGCATTCCTTATTCACTAAGTATCATTCGATATTTTGAACACTTTGCATATTTTTTTATATTAAACTTCTTACGATCGTATAAACATCCGCAGTCTATTTATAATTGTTACGATGATATATGGACAATTAACGTATTCTCTGTTTTAAAATCTATCTCATATATTAAACCCGTACGTAAAAATACTACACGTAAAATCCACACCATTCATTCACCGATGATTCACCAATGAAAAAATCCTCGTTTTAATCAACATTGAAAGAATCAATTCATCATACATCGAGTATCAAGTCAGCAATAAACTAACATAAGTAGAACATGGGCATTAATCGTCAGACTTCGCAAGGAATATGTAATCGTCGCCCGTGCTCGTAAAGCTTTATCTTCGCCTGCCATTTCTCTTCTTTTTCTCTTTCTTGTTGCTCGTCTCTGTTTCGTTGGTGGTAAACGCGTTTCCCGGTAATCCAAAACGATGCTCAGTTCCTGGCCGGACTCGAACCTCGTCGTTCGATCTTCCCGCGTCTTTCGTTTGAAACGTTTACCCGATCACGATCGAGCGTGGTTTGCGAATCGAGATCCCGATCGATCGTGACTCACGCGAGAGTAAGCAGCGAAAGTTTTCTGAGCACTGTTAACGACCAACAAATACGAATGCTAACAACCCGATCGATGCTAATACGTGCGTAGCCCAATCAAAATTCGCGGCGCGCTAACCAAACGCTCGCATATTCGATTTCGCGATTGTCTTTGCTGGTTCGTGTCTTTGAATCCTTGAAACAGGTGTCAGCGACGTAAAAGTTGCTTCGGGACAGTTCTCAGGTGAGAATCATCGCATTCCTCGTGTTTCTAGGAAACACTGCCAATCCCTTCGTCGCGAGGACTTTGCGAGGGATCGAAGCATGGGCCGCACAGGATACACGTGCATCAGGCACGTTTTCTGCTCCCTCAACGTTCTCATTTGGGTACGTAACACTTGCTGTCTTTGTTAATCCATCAAGTAGAAATTACTTACATAAGTTGGTGCTTGTAACGTGTTTTCTCAAATAAAACCTGAACATAGTTTCATCAATCCTTCGCGCGTCTAATCAAAGTAATTCACATACGACTCGTTGTATATTTCCACCAAGTAACTAGTGATTATTTGAATTATTACTTTAACTTCGTGTGGATCGTCGGTTCTACGAGTCTAAATATTCTTGGAATGGAATTGTTATAGTTTTCTTTGAAATAACTTATATTACGAAGGATAAAGAAGTAGTTTGTACTAATAAACCTCGATAATCGATGAGATGTTTCCATTAAAAAACCTGGAAATTTATATGCACCAACCTGATACAAAGAAATAAATACGAAATATTCCATTCATAGCCTGATCGTCATCATCGGGATTTATTCAGATTTCATGGAACTATAATTACCGCATGCAACATCCGATTCTATTCTATCGTCATCGTTCGTCACGTTCATAAAAGCGTTCTCTCTTTTCGTTACATAGTTAAAAATAAATATTGTTCGCGATTCCGCTGACGAGACGGCGCACGAAGCGAAAACAACGCCGTTCAAACACGTCCGTAAGCGTGTCACGTTCGCGAACCCAGAAACACGATCGACCAAGTTAATTTCCATCGCTATTCGTGCCGATGCTGCGCAACGTAGAGCAGAAGACCGCGAACAGAAACAGGAGGAACGGCCCACGCATGCGATTAAATCGATGCGCATTGTCATTCTCGGTGCATTCCAACGAACTCTGTCTCTGCTCTCGAATTTATTGTGCCACTTGAAATCGCTCGTCCCCGCCGTACGCTACTCTTAAATAGGACGTTGAACCGTGCTCTATGAGCTATGAACTTACTTACGGTACCCGAGAAGACGCTCGCAGACGCTCGTCCGACGAGGCTTTTCCTTGTAAATCTTTCAACTTGTGCACACCGGTCGCTGTACGTTTCTTCATTACTATCGAGATACATTTGGATTTACACAGACGTACATCAGATATTTCTACGATAAAGAACGTCGTAAAAATCGTATTACCTTCCCGAAGCCTAATGAACGAGATACTATTAATAAATTGGAGATTTCAATTCGAAAACTTGCGCTCGAAATGAACAGGAAAACTTCGAATAAGGTGGAATGTTTATACTTCTTAAAGTCGATAGATATCTACTGTATGATCTCACTTATCGGACACTAATTTTTGTTAGTTCTTTTAGCATGCTCGTGTTAGTTTGTGAAAAATTAGGACAGTAAAAGATAGACGTACGTATCAATATTTCCGACTGTCGCTTGCAATATTTTGACGTATAGTATTTTATGTATCGTTCTTGATACACATTAATAATTTTATAAAAAAGTTCATAATCTAAGTCAGATAGTGAAATATCATATATATCAGATATCCTAAGACAATTGACAACTGGTTGAAATTAATGATTAAAGTATTGTTTCTAGTACGCAACATCGAGGCACGTCCCAATTGGCCTATATATCAGGCACACGCTATTTTCCTTAACGTCGTCGTCTCATCTTAAATTCCTGTACCGTCGTGTAGTCGAGAAGTACTAGGTTTCAATGCTCCGCGGGTCTCATTACGTATGTCGTGTCCTTAATTGCACACTCGAACGATTCCAGGCGTCTGCGCTGAAATTGCGTCTGTAATTTCGCGCGGGCACGCAGTCGGTTTGCTAATCAGCAGTCGACGATCGAGACTCTGCACGGTCATTTCATCCACGAGAGATACTTAACGGTACTCGTTTCGTGGACGACGTAAATCGAGGGGAGTTTAATCGTTCGATCGACTGGTCCGTTCGTCCATTGATTCCACGCGGCCACGATCTGTTGGCCG
>NT_176882.1:1798034-1856216 GCF_000188095.3 Bombus impatiens | reverse complement strand
CCACGATCTGTTGGCCGCGATGCTGTTCGCCGACGAACCGTGGCTGGGATATTGGGTCGGTCGAGCATCGGTCGATTTCGTCTCGATCCTGAGCAACGACGCGTAAGTTACTTCGTTCGAACTAATTTAACTATATTGGATAATGCGGCACGTTGTTACCACGCTGATGTTAATTTACGCCGGTTCCATATATCGCAGCGAGGACGAGTATTCTGCCGACAACGTTTCTGTTTAACCAGTTTACCTATCTGGAC
Organism: Bombus impatiens; assembly: GCF_000188095.3. Classification (NCBI taxonomy): domain Eukaryota; kingdom Metazoa; phylum Arthropoda; class Insecta; order Hymenoptera; family Apidae; genus Bombus; species Bombus impatiens. Next base: position 1,855,962 of record NT_176882.1, on the reverse strand, counting down.
TCTGGACTTGGCTCGATCTTAGTACACCCCCGTTCATAAGCGCAATAGAGTCTTCCACTTGCGAACTATTGAAGATAAAAATGATCACTTTTGCGATTCCAGGTTTTATTTATTCAAATAGAGATTCAAAAGATCGTTGGTTTGTTTTGGTGCCTGAGGATAACATAAAGAATTCTATGGAGCTCCGTTCTTCTTCTTATTTGAAACTATCGGAGTCAATTTTGAAATGCCTCGAGTGCTACTTTGTGAGAAGCCACATCTTTGTCATTTTCATTGGCTGTTTAGATCACGATAATATTACTTCTAACAGGAACAGATATCTGCTACTAGCAGACATTCTATTATTGCGTGATACACGTATAGTAGACTGTTCTGTTCGTATATTGGAACGTTTACAATTTGCACTTAAATATAATGCTCTACATGACAAAATACTGTATAGAATGAAAGCTGAACACAGCATTTGAGGGAATACAATTTCGATATCTCTAATCGTTCGAAATAACAATGTCAATCTCAACAAAGACGCAGACTGTGAAAGCGCGAAAACACGTCTGATTCAGGATGATATTAGCTTTGAACCGCGTAGTAATAAAGTTGCCGCACCATTCATTCGAACAATACAGGCAGGTATAATGGGGTAGAGGTTTACAGATAGATATAATGGGATGGAGATTTACAGACGACGAGCTAAAATTGAGGCAGTTGAACAAAGGAACGGTAGAAATCGTAAATGACGGGTGGCCTCACTCGGTACAACGACGGCTTTAATCTCGCCTGGAGGGCAGCATAGGGAGGGTGAATTACTAAACCGTAACAATTTCCGAGGAAAGGTCAATATACCTTCTAATCTCGCTGTCACCGAATACGTCAGCTAGACGTACACTATACGTGTATATAGAAACTATGTTTTACCTGACCAGGATGGCAATTTCCCCTTTGAGACAGTAACCACGAGACGGCCACTGGCACAAGGAAGGAAATACGCGTGTAAATCGAGCTGCGGCGTTTCAATTGCTGTCCACGATACACACCGATGTCTCGTCAGTGAAAAGAAACGTTGTTGGGTCGTCTGGTTGCATTAGAGTTTCATTAACGTTATAATACAAGACGAGCGTGCTTTCTCGTTGCCGACCCACTTTTTACTTGCGATTATGTATACCCGCTGAATAATCGAGATTCTCACCAAGCATGAAAACCACTAACGTCGACATTCCTCCGTCGATCTTCCTTCTCTTCTACATAATTCATCGATTGCCGATTTCGAGAGCGACTACCAAGGTGTCAGAAACGACAGGATCGAAAGTTACACACAGCGGTTTGAGGTCGAACGAGCACGCATAGCTGGAACTTACATTCGACCTCGTGATTTAAGAGGTTTCGCAACAGCGTGCAACGTTCATACGGAAGCACACGCGATCATATCGCCTGCATAATTGCGCGTCGAACCGTCAGGAGGAAGCCGCTCTGTCAACGATATTTTCTTCTTGATTCTCGCTTTGAGACATTTTTTTCTGAATTCAGAATGTATGCAGAATAATCGTCTAGAAAATAATTATCTGCATATTCGTAAGATTCGCTGTATTTTTTTCTATTGCATATAAAATCAATATAATTGCATAAAAGATCAATTTCGATACTCGTTAATGAAGATAACGACTAGCGATTTTGTAATCTTTGATCTGGGTCAAGATGACCTTTACGGTCATATCTTGCTATTTCTAGAGTCATATGTTAATTTTAAATTTATGTAAAAATGTAAAGTCGACGAGGATGATCGACGTAGAAAGATGCGTGTCATGGTCGAGAGCATCCAGGTCAGAATGTCGTTCTGACTCGTTTAACATTTTTTACAGTTATGCGCTTGTGGAATTTTGGGTGCAGGCCTGTGGCTACGATTGGCTTACTCCGGATACACGACCTTGGTGCCGCACTACAGTTTCGCGTCAGCTGACTCGTTGCTGTTAGCCGCTGGATGTGTGACCTTCGTCATCGCCTTCTTCGGATGCTGTGGTGCATGGTTTCAATCGAGATGCATGTTAATCACGGTTCGTAGACTCTCATTCCTCGTCCACTTTCCTACGGGTATCACCTTTGCTTTGATATTCATTTTCTAATTTTTCTCTCTTCGTAGTATTTTTTTTTGGTAATACTGATGTTCCTCGGTGAATCCATGTTGGGCACTCTGGCCTTCATCTTTAGAGAACATTTATCGAAGAGCTTGAAGGACGAGCTTCTTTTCGGTATTGAAAAACATTATAATCTGACCAGGGAACCTGGTACTCTTCCTGCTATATGGGACCACATACACACAGAGGTGAGAACAGCCAAGTATGTCTACGTTAACGCTAAAACCATCCACGATTAAAGACTCGAAACTGGAACTATTCTAAATATGTATTATTCTCCAAACCACATTTGCAGTGGTTGCAAAAAGTATTGACACATACCAACGAAGCATTTCTTATCAGGTTCTATGCTTCACTTTCGCAGTATCAAATTTTTGTAGTCGCATGGAAGTACTGTTAAATGATATGACATTTGAATGATATTTGAGCTTAATTAATTAATATGTAATATGTATGTACGATAGATATAACAGCGTACCAATATTTATTACGACCGGTGTACGTACCATTATTCAATTTCTCTTTACTGCATCGAATCTCACTAATTTTTCATTGATCTTCTGCCACAATTTTAGTTCCATTGCTGCGGTGTACGAGACTATACCGACTGGTTCCGGATCGACGCATGGCCGACGGAAGACCGCGTACCCGATTCCTGTTGCATACAGAGGGAACGATATTGCGGTCGTCTTGGCCCTGGGGAACGAAACAAGGAACATTGGTACCAAGAAGGTTGCGCAACAGCTATTCAAATGTGGCTAGTTACTAGGCTTCACGTGGTCGGAACCGTTGGTCTTGTTGTGGCTTTCCTTCAGCTATTCGGACAGGTGGCCAGCATGATCTTGTTCTGCACTGTCAGGCACAAGAGATCATCCCACACGTACAAGAGCTACGATACTGCGAACACCTAGAATTTCAGATGGATCTTAGACGAAACCAGTGTCTAAGATCCATCGAATCCAACCAATTATATATTACACGTTACATTCGCGATGATCACGATCTTCTTCGTGAAATGTCTGAAGAAGATTTCGATTGTCGCATGCGCTACTCCTCGAGCGAGATATGGATCCCTGTAAATTTCATTCGTTGCCTTCGATGTTATTCCGTAATGCCAAGAGGCGAAAAAGACTCCTTTTCTAGCGTAGAATTTGAGTAGACCAGTGATCACTGCGAATCATCACGACTCTGAGTAAGCGTTAAAGATCGTTACGAAGGTCGTGAAATTTCTGCTAATCCGCGACAGAGATAATAGGATGAGTTAATAAACGAGCGCGACTTCAAAGATGCACAAGATACGCCGTTACTTGGCTCGTTACTTTCGATAAATGATTGCTTTTCCTAAAGGATCAGCTTGACGAGTTTCTAACAAAATACCTTCGATTTATAGGAATAACGACGACATACTGTCGAGGACGGTCCGACAAGTGACTACTATCACATCATTTTAATCGACTTTCGATCATTAGAACGTTAGATCGTTAGTATGTGAGAGAATTTTATATCGTAGAATGCGACTGTTTTATGTTACCTTGCATGCGAACCTGTTTATTCACTAGAGATAACGTTGATCGCACGCAGAAATGACCAAAATTACGTTTCGTACAGCGAGGCTATGTTCGATGATTTTTTTGTCAATATTTTATTACTTTCTATTTGTTAAAAAGCTGCCTGGTTGTGCGAACGTGAGCATTATTTTTACTCGTTATCGTTTAAGATCGAATCGACACACCCGTGGAACCTGCAATTTCTAAGATTTTCCTTTCGCTTAGCTTTAAATCCTCGGGTGTGTTGGTCTCACGTTTTTACCGTATTTGATCGTATACAACATTATCGCGTAGTTGATAATTTAACAGCACTTGAGGTCTAATATTTGTTTTGAAGAAGCGTGGTTTCGAGTGCAGCTTGTTACGATATTACAAAAGTCGTTCACATTGCATCACGCTACAAGATGTTCGACACGAAGTTCGTTACGTTGTACGTACCTATATCGTTCGAATAATAAATAATATATTTATGCGACAATATGCTTCAGATATCTTTAGTAACCATCTTGCAAATATGTATAGATTTTATGCGAAATTCACAACTGTAAACACGCGCAGAATTCATGAAATAGCTAAAAATATTTGCTAACGTATTTAGTAGGTGAATCATTTTCAAGTCATTACGCGGATTCATAAAAATATGAATTTGCATAAATATCTACAGTCTATAAATATACATATCGCACGTTAACATTGTCTAACGTGTTTTTCTAATCAACCGGCGAGAAAATCACTTTGTGTTTCATAAAACGACACAGTAAAAAAACAAACAAGTTTATTCGAATAACAGAAAAACAATTAGAACACCGAATAAGACGATTTTATAAATTATGATATTTACATTACTCTAATCCGACCAGACGAGCTCCTATTTTATTTAAAAAGTCTGTGATTTCCTGGGTACTCGTTTTGACAGTCTTGCGTGGAAACTAAAAATAATTATCGATATATTATTATTCAGAAGAAGTTAACGTTTTCTCTAATTATTACGTTACATGTTCAATCAAACCGTCAAACTTTTTTCTAATTTTCTAATTTTCTAATTTTAAACATTTTTCTAATTCCACATAAAAAAATGCGAGAAATCTTAATTATTTTCTAAGTATATTTCTCCGTCAAAGGGTTAATGTTCTACATTTAAATATACGTACGTCAACGACACCGTTCAGAAAATTGCTAAACTTCTCGAATCCATCGACCAGAGTCCGACCAATGCCGATAAACTTGTCTCCAGAGTTTCCATATTTTTCCTCCTCCTTGATACCATCGACCAATGGTGTAGGATTCAGAAAAGATTCCAAAACGTTCGCGATAGGTTTCGGAATTGGCTTCTCTAGGAAACCCTGCGCAGTTTCGTTCTCCAGTCTCACAGTTTCGCGCGCGTTTGGTCGAGTGTTCGTAACTGGCGGATACTGGGTCGTTACCGAGGATATTGGTTCGTAGTTCAAGGCCACCGATTTCTGCACTACCGCTGTCGCCATGGTCTGAGTCTCGCTGGCCAAAGCCTGTTCCATAAAGGATATTGCGCGTGTTTATCGTTTGAATATTTTATACTTGCTAGAATACTGTTACGATTTCTCAATCCTTGAGTTTAATGATAGCATGAATGTTAGGCGAACGTTCCAGTGATATTTTCCTATATACTAAGACATATTTCACTGATTACCGCGATTCTCGTGTTAATTAGACGAGTTCTACGCGCGATTCAACCTCGATTTTCCTTCCAGTCAGGTCGATTTGCTATTCGTTATTGCCACATGCGATTAGAAAAAAGATAGCTTTACGATAAATGGTGAAACTCTGTTGAGAGATGAATCGATTTATTCGATGTATATGTCTTATGCTTTTTCCCTCTTTTCCGAGACACAGTGATAGTTTTATCGATATTTAAACGAATTATTTACTGGCCCAAGTTTTATAAATATCTAGACGAACCTTTCGTCAGGAGAAATGATCAGAGTACTGAAAATTAGATTGCAATTGGATCGAGGGTGTGTTTCAATAACAATAATTAGAGAGATGAGATAGGCGAAGAGACGATCATAAATGACGATTATAATATCAAATTCAGGGTTATTAATTAAATTTCATGTTGATTGTTTAAGACAAATGAGTTTTTTCTTTTTCGGGTGCTCTCGAACAATCAATAACATCGTCGATATTTATTGACAAATCGCACTTTTAATGAGGGCTATTGACAGAAATATCGACAATATTATCGATCGCCTGGGGGCGCAGTTAGAGAACAAACCGATAGAATTTTTATGTCGATGTAATATTAAAAAAGCCTATTAGAATGGGAGACAAATCGATGATATGCGGTATCGAAGTCAGTGCGCCAATTACCTGCGCCCGACTGGCTATGATGTTTCGGGCCAATGTGACGGAATTCACAAATCTGCCTGTGCCGATTCTTATCGCGTCCGCGACACGGCCTAAAATCTCCTACAAAAACCGAAACACAATTTTGACCTAACCGCTATTCTATACCAAATTATGTAATCTTAATCGAATCTTTGAATATCGCCAGTGTTCTTACTACTATCGCATACTATTTTCATAGCATTAAAATTATGGTGGATAAATAAATATAGGACAATCTGTGCAATCTGCTACTAATCTGTGCAAGTAGAAATAAGAACAAACAGTAAACGATATAAAATATAGCTTTAAACGCTTCATTATAAAGCTGTAATTAAATTAAACAATACGAAAAATGAATCTTATGCGATATAGATGATATCATACTCATTGGCATGATGCCAACATGCGGCATAATATAATTCGTAGTGATTGATAGATAATATCAATAACAGTGATTGCTTAGAATACTAAAACTTCTGTTTGAAAATATAGCATGAATTATTATAATAAATATGTATTTCAGTTTGTGTTCAATATTTGCATATAATTTTATAATAAAACGTTTACAGCAAAACTCTATACAACATATCTTCCTCATTTTCACTTGTGTATATATTTTAGACTATAGTTGAGTAATTTATTCAAAGAATGTGAAACTCTCTCTATGTTAAAAATGGTCAGTGGCCTTTCTTTGTGAAATTCCTTTAAAAAACTATAAACGCACTTACCTTGCCTGGCGCGTAATTAGACACTAGCCTTGTAGCAACATTTCTCGAATTCGTATCTCCCGTATTTAAGGTGAATCTGGTTGGTTGTTCCACGGGTAATCCCATCGATAAATCGAGCCGACAGACAAGGATCAAAATACAAAATCTCAAGGTTCTTCGTTTTTCAAGACTTCCCCACATCGTTGTCCTGCAAAGAAAATTTCTTCGCCACTAGCAACTTCACTTTCTTAAATGAAAGTGACGATACTTTGTTGCGGAAGTATACTCACGACGCGGTTTTTCTTCTACTTCTTGCCAGAAAATCGTTTTACCGTGTACGAAACGAAGATAATTAGAACAGAACTGAAGATTTATCGCATAGGACGTTCCTTGTATCGCAGTCATCCAGCGACTAACACATTACGTTGTAGTCGGTTATAAAGTTGGTTTACGCTCTTACGACAGACACTTACTTTCTCTTTCGATTTGCTTCACGATCTAGGAACAAGGCACACAAACAGCCGTCGACCGTGTACGTACGTGTTTCTTCGAAAGCTCATTTGCAATCGAATAATTCGATATCAAAAGAAAAATCATTCAACGATCGAAAGCTATCATCGACGAAAATTATATTAATGACGTCATAAGTGAAATTTCTTCGCAATACGTATAGTAGATCACGAAAACACCTATATAGTTATCACTATTTTTACCAAGATTTTTCTGAACACGTTATGTGTATTATAGAAACCTTTGGAAAATTTCATTACTATTGATAAAATTTGATATAGAAGTTACAACTTACTATTTTCGGAATTTTGAATGCGGAATTTGAGTTCGGGCAGGCTCATTCCCTTCTTTAGGAAATACCGAATTACATGTCCTCCCGGAGCTGTAAACCTAATGACTCCGAGGTCAGGCAAAAAACTCCGGCAAAAACCCAGCCGAAAAGGCACGATGGACAGACGAAACACAGCGGCTGGTAGGGAGAAGCAGCAACGTAGGACAGTTCATCATCAGACATCGTACCGTGTGGGTGAAATACTTCACTCCCAACAAGATCTTACCACCGCCGTGTTCATAACATCAGACTTTATTTTTATACAACAAGTGCAAATACAGTGCTAGATTACTCTAACACTCGATCTATTAAACCACCTCGCTCCACCTTGAGCGTAATATCGACCGATCGGTTTGACCTGACCGGTTGCTCTTTAGTCGAGGATTCGCAACACTTACTGCAAATGTACACTTAGTAAAAAATTAATGTACATACTCATACGTAGTAGTTTTAAACATTAGTGCTGAACGTGGCTTTGCCAAAAGCATTGTGACTTATTAGTATTGTACAATAAATAATTATTTGTTCTGAATACTTTGGTGACTTGTGCGAAATGACGTGTGCTTGTGATAAATATTTGGAAGCTTCTGTATATGTATTATTGTCAATTTTTTTTAGAATTTCACTAATATAATCATGATAGATGTTATTAAGGTACCAATGAAATTACAAAAAATATATTTATATATATTTTATATATTTATTTATTTATTTATTTTATATATTTATATATATTTATAGAAGGTTTCTATGCCTATGTGTTCGTACACTTTCGCGTACCATTGTATCGTTTATTATTGAAATTAATGAAACCAAAGCACTTTGCACATATTTTAATATAAAGCCCTTTGTGTTAAAATACGGATAGAAGTAGAAGAAGGTGAAGTTTATATCGCAATCACGATCTGAGCTATAGGAGTTAAAGGGTCGATGTTGGAAGACTTGTCCTCAAGAAGATATTAGAACGGAAAATGGGTGAGAAAATGTTCATTTTTCATTTTTGAGATAGAATTTTATTTCACAAAATGCACATTTTATTGTAACACGTATAATATATGAATATGCATATCCAAATTAAATTGTACGAATGCTAATGTATAAGACAATTATCAACCGCTCGTGGTGCTCGTTATGTTCAAGAGAACCAACAAGATCTGGAGTAATAAAGCGACTATACTTGCGACAAGAGTTAATGGAATCTGAAACATGCAAAAACAAAAATTACGGTTAAGGTGCCTGCTCACTGATGTTTATGAATAATTCGACATCTCATCGTCGTTCGTTTTGCATATTTTTCGTGAACATATTCGTAAGACACATACAGTCATTCGTAAAACTCTTCTTGCATTCGATAAAAAGGCCATTTTTAATGAAATAGAACGCTACAAGATTTCATTGCGAAGTATTTTTTCACCATTTTCTTATTGTTTTATATATGATAATATACAAATATGTATATGCCTACATCTTATATATTTTATTTCAATAAAAATGACTATTTTTGTAAGATGTAAATTGCGAAGACGATTTCATCGACGATTGTAATTGTTCGAAGTTACGAAATACACTGAAGTACATATAGAAAATATTTTGGCAGATTTAATAACAGTTTGTGAACAGTTTGTGTTAGTGCGCATTAAACCCACAAAAGGTTGGCAAACGTATTGCAAACACTTGGTGGGCAATGTCGTATTTGTTAACGAATACACGTGTTTAAAGAAAATACGTCATTTTCGCTTATTAAAATAAGAATGATCAAAGTGAATAACATATTAAAAACGACTATTTAATAAGATTATAAGAAAATTACGAAATATAATATGAAACTTACACGCAATACTTGAGATAGGAGTACTATGAGTGGGCCAACTATAGGTAAGCTTTCCAAGAGTTCGATTATAGGACCAAGTAGTATCTGAAGTTGTGAAAGATTTCCATTCAAAATACCTCGAAGTAGTTCACCGATCGACACGTTTTGAAGACCCGCCAAGAGCTTAGTCAGGTTACCGGTGAGGCTGTTTCCTCCTAGATGTAATCATGAAACATTACATTAACATTATATGAACGTATTAGTTGAGAAAACCTTTCCAAGTCTATTATATAACTTCTTTAAAGTTGATTATGAAGAGAAATTGAATTTTATTTTAATATTATCACCCCTTAATAATATTATCGTAAATAGTGTTATTCATATCTACTGCAAATAATAACTTATTTATCTTGTATTTAATATTAAATAATAGTAAAATCCTTAATAGCATTTGTTTGATTTTATTCATATCTAAGGTAAAATAATGTATTCGAGTGAAATTTCATTTATAATAGCATAAACGTATATATAGCTCTTGACGATTAATTATAGTTAGATCATGAATGGCGGATAGCGACGCTTCGATTTACACGCGATAGAAGATAACTTATTATGTCAGAATTTGATTTCATTAGTTTTCCGAAATATTTTGATAATCGTACTAAAATGTATGAAACAATTTATTGTGTACAGTGGACTGAAATTATTAAGGGGCGAAGATTACGAATTTCATCGATGCACGAAAAGCTCAGAATTTCTTTCTAATTTTTATTAGAATTCGATAGTTTATTAGAAGGCTCTATTTAAAGGGCCAGAGATAAAGCTATTACCTTCGGTAGAGTTACCACTCAAAAGAGGTCCAAGGATACTAGTGAGGGCATCGTTGAGAGTCGGGGCTTCGGGTATTGAGTTACCAGTGCTTCCTAAAAAATCGTTTAAAACATTCCTCTTGCTTAATTTATTGCCTATTAATTAAAATGGTAAAATCCAACTATGTCTCTGTTCGAATATCATCGTTCATAACTATTCGGATGCTTTCGCAGTTTGTAATACGCAAAAGCGTATAAATTGGCTGGATGTTTACTTAAATTTACATTTTTACGAATATCATTAAAGGAGTAGTATCTAAATAGTGGCACGTCTCATAACTATTGTGGCAGTTTATCTGGATATTCAGTACATTCCCGTATACTATATGCTTCTGTATATTTCTGTACATTTAAATTTCAATATTTAGAAGCATCCGTAATCTTATGATAAATTAATAATCATTCGATTCGATTAACATTTATTGTAAAATACCATAGGTTGTTAGATAGTGTCGATCCGTAAAATGCGAACATTTTTGAAAAAACGACGTTTCAGATGCGTCAAGCTAATAAACGTTACATCCAACAATATCAATAAGATACATATATTGCTTTACCTATTGCCTATTGCCTATTTATTAAATAGGGTGGTACCATTACCTTGTACAGTAGAAAGGACGCCCTGTCCAATCTGAAATATCAATATATCGCAATGACAGTGTTCTTAAGCAGCATTAAATAGAAATAACACAAATCTCGAAATACAATTTGTAATTGTCTTCGTTATAGTAACTATTTCAAAGAAACCTTACCAGCTGACCATTGCCTATGCTGGCCAAGAATCCAAGCAGGAAGCAAGTGAGGAATAAAGACAGTATAACTCTCATATTGACGAGCTGTGTTTTTTTGTATGGCTTTGCGACGAAAATTCAGGAAGCGGCTCCTCGAAAGTACTTGCTTTCTGGTTGACTCGTTCATATTTATATAATAGTTATCAGTCGGTCTATATCACATTGTTTGACCATTAATAGTAAATACCTCGTAATAGCTGTCATTGTTCGGAAATTAGCATTGATATCCAAAAACTCGACCTTGGCTTTGTCAAACATCATTATTACTACTATTCGTACGTTTCATGAAATTTCTGAACACTCGCATATCTTGTTTTTTACATAACATAATTGCGATTTTTATCGAATATGAGCGCCTAAAAGTAAGATACCGACAATTTTCGCAATTGGTAACACTTCACTCGGGAACACATCTAGGAAAGAAGCAACAATGTAACAGTATAGGAATTTTATTTCGTATATTTACTTAGAAATGATAGAGCAGAAAATTATAATTATCTAACTAAAACCATTTCCAAAATATGGTCACGTTCGCCTTTCCAAGTACTCGATTTTCCAAAAGGATCACGGACACGTCGATGGACCCGATGGCCCATGGGGATTTCTCATCCCTTTAGCACCTTTACTTATTACCTCCACTGCAGTTCGTACCCTTTGTCTTATCAAATTCATCGAATTTTACACGATTATTTCACGATACTATAATACAATAGGTTTCATGTTTACAGAATAAAATAGATTATTTTCGATTGATTTATTAATACAGTGTGAATCTGGAGTGGTGGGAATAAACAGTGAAAGAGAGTTCAGTTTAGAATAATTTATTAAGAAAATTCTAACAAATTAAACACAACGCATCTATATCTATTTTTAATGGATAGCTATTTCCATTACCACTAAGTCTTACAATGTAAAAGTGTGTATGGGAAATCGACGCAACACGATGTCGTTATTTATCCGGCATTATTATTCAACAGTTGATTAACAGCGTTCAGCGTTGATATCGGTATCTGTGAAAAGGAAACAGTTAAGTGAATGAAGGAAGCTTTCGTTATATCATATACTACCCTTCTTTGTAAGTATCCGAACATACTGATGTTGATGAATTAATAATTGGAATTAACAAATTATAAATTCAAATTACATATTAAACAATACAAAAGCAATACTATTTACCCTATAAATTGATTATTTATATATCATTTATTGAACCAACATCCTATCCGTTTGAAAGATATCTTCATAATGTAATTTATAATTTAAAAATGATAGAATCCAAAGATAAAATGTTTACCAAACTGACAGAATAACGTTATAAGACCCGACAGTTATAAATGCCAGTCTTAGTATTACGTATACGGTTCTTAAAAATCAATTTAATCTCGTTATAATATTTTATTATACGGCTATGCTGGTTATATATATTCATCGAATTAAAATTTATCTTGTGTAAGAAACAAACAAGCGTCCAAATACTTTTGGATAGAAAAATAAGGATAATCATATTTTTTACCTGAAATATGTCATCGTAAAAACCAGGACTTTTGGTCCTCATTACAGCTACTTTTTGTGTAGGAGTAGGGTCTGAATAATAAATCGCTTGACGCTTTTGGATGTTTTGAACATTTGAATCGGCATTACCCTGCGGCTCTATTGGAACTGTATGCTCTTGATCAGCCTGTCTCTTCGACTCCCATAACTTTCTTCTACGGTGACGTGGAAGGACTTTCGTTAATCGAACTAAAAAATAAATCTCAAATGTATAAAAAGTGTCGTATTACGTTGTATTGTGTCGTGTTAATCCATTAAGGGGCAACGTTACGTTGACGCGATATTTTATCAGCGTTCTTTTTTCCATCAACTTTCATTATGGAATTCTATTTTCGTGCAACGTGACTGTGAACGAGAATTCTGAAGATTTTTATCCTAGTTATTTTTTTCACGTAGACTTTACGACCTTATGAAACGTAAATAAATTGATATAATTATAACATTATGATAAACCATTGGTTGATCCTTAATGAGTTAAGATTATTAATTAACTGAAATTTTTCTCACCAACGCGTATATCATTCGTCTCGCTGGACAAAACAGGATTAACCTCGGCGATAGATAGCGGATTAACGTTTAATGCTTCTTGTATCTGACGCAATCGTATTCACAGATTATTAATTCGATCTAAGAGCAACGACCTTCAAATTGATGCCATTAATTCAATTGTGTTTACCTCTTTTTTCGACGAAGAGTCAATTTGCTTAAAAGCCTCTGGAGATTCCGCCGGCACAGCCACTGTCTACAAATTAACGATAATTTTACCCTTCATATCTCAACACTTCATAATTTACTAATCGTACATCACAAACCATATTCTTTTTCTTCTACTTTCGTATCATATATTTACTGTCTGAGATTTATTCCTCTTTTTCTTTTTTCTTTCTTTTTAACGAAGCACGTCATTTATATACTGTGGTGTGCAAGACTTCCCGGTCACGTCAATCTCTCATTTTATATTCCTAATGTAAGGTAATGATATTTATCTAATGTATTTGATCATCTAATGATCTCACCTAATGTAATGATATTTGAAAAGTTGTTAACTAATATTAGGTACAGGACTATGACGAATAAAAGAAAGCAATATAATAAATAAATACGACTACACAGTTATATTATATACACTACGAATTAATTATTCCTTTATACGAATATAAAGTAGATTTATTTGCCCAGAAACTTTTGCACACATTTTGTATATATTTCTTTATTTCACACTTTACAATTAAATTTGAATTATTTTTAAAACGTCGCAAATTTGTAACTCTGATAACATTTAATTACGACTCAATGAACAATTAATACTAATTTAACGCACCTCCAATACTTTTTCTTTCTTATTTCCAGAACGAGCGATTACTTGAATATTCGAACGTCCCCTGGTTGATTGGCCCCTATCGCCTTCATCTTCACCTGGTTTATTATTTCCATCATCTCGTCTGTCGCTTGGTCCTCTGTTAGAAATCCCAGTTGATGTTCCAACCGCGTGAGCTCCCGTGTTCGCAAAGATTCCTCCTCTGAGTCCAGGACCCGTCCTTCCACTTCCGTCTATCACTCCGCCTAATCCTGCTGCAGCTTCGTGTCTTCCGTTTCCAAGGCCTGCTCTCGCGAACAGACCTCCTCCTGTTGATCGATTCACCGCATGAACTTTTCATTTCGCCTTCTCATAGGGGGAAAAAAAAAGAAAAAAAACTGGAAGTCCAGAAGTCAACTTCCAGTATATTTATGATACGATAAATATCTATTTCTGAGAATCTATCAAGACATAAAAAAATCATATCAGTATATAATTGGAGATGATATAATAGGAGCTGACTTCTTAGGATCTATGATTTTTTTGTTGATATTATAGTTGACGTTTACATAAGGAAGAATTGAATTCGCAATGTAAATATCCTTTTTCCATCGTCTGAGGAGAATTGTCTTTTTAGATGGTCGAAAAGAAGACGAGACACGCCAGAATAATGGATCTGTTTTATAGAAAACAAATGGATTTATCGTTTAGTTAATTTAACGTTTATCATTTGGTAACATATTAAAATAAGATGTTACGTGTAAGCAACATCGGGCATAAAGATGTTAATTATGAAACTGGAAAAATTATAAATCGTAATACAAAGTACTTTTAGTAGAAAGTAACGGGTAGTAGAACGTAAGAAAATAGGGAATCTGTAAATAAAGGAATTATTATATTCGAGAGATTGACAATCCGAATGACAATTTGACTCGTTTGCCACTTGACGGATTAATCGAGCGCCAACTAAAGTTTCGTTCAAGTATATAAAATTCGTATAAACGTCTATGGCGACAGATTTACAAGTTCTACTGGAAAAGAAGAAAGACGTGTCGATGGAATTGTACTAGCCAAGATTTGCATTGTTGCCATCGATTGCGCCACCCAAACCAGCGGACGCATGGCCACCCCAGGGTGTTCCGACGCTAGCGTGAAGTCCATTGCTTCCGCCTAGTAAACCACCCAGTCCAGCTTGGGCATGGTAGCCGCCCAAATTGAATCGGATTCCACCATTTGTAAGTTGAACGAATGGAAGCTGCGAAGAAACAATGGCACGTTTTTTTATTGTTTTGTTATTAGGTCGCGAATATTTATGTTACTGTCTATAGTTAAATTATCCTATATCGATCACTTCGAAAGTAATGAAAACTAAAGTGTTTTTTATTTCTCTTCATACTATTTAAGGCATTTAGTTGTTGTTTGAATGAACAACCTGTATAATATACTTCAACATAACTTTACTTAATAGATGAAATTTGTACGTCTAAACGTATCTCGAAGTATGGCAAAGTACTAAATAGCATAATTTAACTAAAGCGTGCAATATGTAAATTCATATTTTTATCAACTCAACTAGAGGGTCCTATGCAGAGATTTGATTTCTTTATTAAATATTATGGCGAATACTGTACTTTGGAAATTGTATACATAGTTTTGCATATTATGTACAGTGCATTGTATGCATTTTTACTAACTCGCTTAGTTACTAGGGTGCATCAAAATTCGCAATTTACCTAACATTTTTGTATAATTACAGCGATAAGTTTCTCCAGATATTAACATTTTAATAATTGCTACTTAACTATCTACTACTATTACTACTATATCTATAATGTCTCGTTGTAAAGTTTATAAACGTTTTTACGCTACAATTAGACCGATAAACCTTAATGAAGGCTTTCAGGTACATTATGTATGTATTTAACAAATAGATGGTGGTTAATATGAAACAATTTTCTTAAACAATTACAAACTCAGTACAATTTGCTTCTATATCATCTGTATATTTTCTAAGTTTTTCAGGATTATTTGATATTTATGTAAATTTACTAAATTGTCGGCCTGATAACGTGCTTTAACTCGGTCCTTGGTTCACTACAATTATTTGCAAATTTAAGCAATATTTTCCAACAATCATATAACCATCGCAAACTTTTAACTCGGTTTTATATTTCCGCAATCTTTTCCCTGATCGTGGTTGCGTTTGCTGATTACCTAATATTGTTCCGCCATCAGTGACCCGTACTCTCCCCTTTTCACTAAATTTTTTTATACATTCTATTCACTGTCATTCATTCGCCATCATTTATGACCGTCCGAATAAAAAGATTCAATAGACGTCGTGGCACGTTGTCTAATTGTTGTTACGTTATACTTGGAAATATTAGAAAGCTGCACGCTTAGAGCTATTTGCTCATACTCAGTTTGTAAAACAATTCATTAGGTATACAAATAAGCATTTGCGAAGACTGTAAATATCGTACAGTTTTGATTATCATCTCTAATTATACTCGCTTGTTGAACAACTGAATAATTTTGTTTTCGTATGAGGGAAAATTCTTCATTTTTAACTGTTTTGTAAATATCGATGTCGAATATGAGCGGAAACTTTTCAATCAAAATGTCACAATTTTTTTGAATTTCTATTCCTTTTTTTTTTTTTTTTTTTTCGAAGCTTCGTTTTCTTACAAATTTCCAAACGCGAATTACCAATTACGCGATCGCCAATTAGAATTCCACTTGTTCGTTCAAAATTCCAAGCAAAGTTACAATGCAAAATTCGATAAATCGCTGTCTCACAATCGGCCGCGTCGCAAACGTAAGCGTGAATTGTTCTCAGGCAAATACAATGAAACTTTGTATTATTAATCCAATAAAGTTGAAAACTCACCGAGAATGGACTCTGGGCGCTATTTTCGCTATCTTGAGGCATCCCGGTGATCAATGCAATTAGACTAACTACGAACACTAAAACAACCTTGCCGCACAGCATCTTTCTTTCAACTGAGTCGCACAACTGGCTACCTGACGCACTTACTACGGGCTTCTAAAAAGACCTCGAAGACATCTCTGGCTCACCTTCTCGTCGGGAAGGGATAAAGTCTGACGTAGACTTAAGAAGTAGCCGAGCAACTCGTTTTGCGAATGTGGTTTTATAGCTGATTTATACGACGATTGTCTACCGAATGAACTATGATTACGCCGGGGTCAAGGACAATATGAATACAATCACCACGCATTCATTTCCTTCTTCAGTCTTGCTGGCATTTGTATAAGTTTCGGTGTGCTGCCTTAATTAACAAATACATCCCCGAAAAGACAGAGAAGACATTGTACGTTGTTTATTTTTACAAATGGGAGAAGTTCCAATAGGCTTTTAACGTCTTAATGCACAAATTCTTCCTCGATTTATTAATGAATATAATTGAATATCTTTTTATAATAAAAGATAGCTAGTTGGTGCGGTACAAAATGTATTGTACCTTTTTAGAAAATAAGTCAAATATTTTCGGAAGGTTTTTCGATTTATTGTTTTCACTTTTAGTTTAGCGTTGGAAATTTTCATTGTTTTACATCGAAAATAAATTACCAATTGACGTGTTCATGGTTAAAGAATTCGTAATTTCTTCACAATTTAATGAAAGGGAATGCTGCAATCGTGAAATAACTATGCACTTGTGTGATGGAGAAATTTCCGCTAAAATGACTCAACACATAAATGAAGAAGAAGCAAAGGTTTTTATAAATGATTATTTTTTTGACCAGATAGATGGATGACGCTAAAAAGATCTTAATTAAAAATATAACGAGATGCAGGAAAACTACACATTAATATCGCAGATCAAAGTTGAATCAAACGTAAACATAATTCCTCGAATAAATATCTAAGAACATAAAATTACATGACTAATAGTATTCTAATGTCAGAAGATATTTTAGAATTCTCCTTATTTGTTTGAATAATAAGGTGGTTTATAAAAATCCAAAGTTACGGTTCAAACTTCAAGATTCAATCTTGTAATTCGACGAACTTCCGTTTTCGAAACCAGCATAATCGTTGTCGACGCCAACTTGTAATACTTTCTAGAATGTCAATGATTGGTATTTAATTCACAGTTTAATACAAAAGGCTTAAAAATCTTTCCTATGCTACTTAGAAATACTTTTTCAATTTCTGATACTGATTCCTTCGAATAGATGTGATAAATTACAAACGAAACCGATCAAGTGAATCATTCAACCTTGCCAACGCTGTATTTATACATATGCTAATACATCGATAACTGCGAAACGATTTAACGTTAACGCGTGGACTGATTATTATTTTACATGCATTTATGTGCTTATGACGCCCGAGCCATATAAATAAAAAACAAGACTACCGGTCACGCGATTATTCATTAAATCCGACTATTATCAGATACTGAGATTCATTTTCCTTCGTTTAATATTTATCTTATAACGAGGATCCATGCAGTGGAATATCAATTATGTACAAAATGAAGTTGAATTTTATTCGAATACACAATGGATACACGGTTTGTTTGCTTATCCTCGCATCTTTTCGTTATTCATAGGACGTGTTACATTCGAAATGTTTTCCGTATCGCAGGATTGACTCGTTTAACATTCCATGTAGTAGCCATGGAGTCTTTCGTGGTACATACGTGACTTCGAAATTCGTGGGTAAAACAGCGCAGCTGCCGTGAAAATCTAACGAGTCATTGTCGTTCGTTCGCCAATTATCGTCCCAACGATGAAATTGCAGTTTGCTTTAACGACTCTGGTTTTCTCTAAACAGCGACATTTTGTCATTCGTTATCTACATAAACGATGCAATGTGACTCACATACTTATCGGCCAGCTGTTATCGAGCGTGTGATATATAAAAGTATATATATGTTATACAATACGTCATGAAAATTTAGAAAATCAAATTCGTTTCGCCTTGCATTTATTTTACGAGTCAAACGATACTCTGCTGTTCTTCGATGTCACTTCTCTTTACATTTAAAGTAACGTGCACTGCTAAACATACATACGAACAGGTATTAGGACATTTGGTAATCGAATTGTTATTTGGTAATTGTTGTTTGGTAATCGGTTGTTATTCTATATTCTACTTATCTTATTATAAATCTGTCATTTCAATTGCGTTACAGAAGCTTTGTAATATAAAATATTAGACAAAGTAAAATTTGCTTTTTCCAATAAATACTACAAGTAGATGTCCTAATTCCTAATACTTATGTACGAGTATAACTGGCAGCGTATGTTACGCGTGATAGAAAACTAAAAGATTGAATTCATTTCACTGTTTGATGAATTTGTTCTATGATTGAAACGATATTCTGCTGCTTTTGGGTGCAATCTTGTTCTGCAGTGGAGGATCATCTTCATAGTCTAGTCCATTTTCTTTATTCGGAGCAATTTTGTTCTGTATTCGAAAATCGTCGTAATACTTGTTTGGTCTTCTATCTTTAGGGGCGACTTTATTTTGTATGGAAATATGCGCGCTAGTTGGTCGAGAGCCAGAAATCGTACCAAATCCAGCGGTGATCCCATGCCAGGAATAATTTGTGTCTTCTTCTACGTTTTCGTGGACTTCGTAACTACCTGTACTGCCCTGTCCTCCATGGGTACCTACAAAGATTTCTATATGAACCATCTGTAGTTTCATAGTTGTACTGTTTGATTCAGAAAAAAACGAAGTTTTCAAAACCTATAAATAAATATATAAACGGTAAAAAAAGCGGCACACCATTCTCTGGTTCTATATAATGATTCTCGTCAGAAGCTGCAATAAAATTCCTTTACAGAATTTTCCACAATATATTCTCTATCAATTCCGTAAAATTTGTACCTTAAGATATTTTAGAAAAGTTTTGGCATACGATTAAAACGAGAAATCCCACATATCAACGTACAATTCACTATTCTTTCTTATTATCTCGATTTTAAGAAATTCGTTAACGACAGAAAAACGCGCCTTTTGTAAAAATCTCCTATTACAATTGTTCGATTAATAATTGAAGATATCGCACATATACCTTTGTCTTTCCCTTTTTCATTAATTTTTTTCAAGGATTTCGCTTTTGCCTAGTCAAGCAGTACAGATATATACTCGATACCAGTAAATGTGTACCTTGATTTCCATGACCACCATGACCACCATGACCACCATGACCACCATGTCCACCACCATTTCCACTGTACCCGCCAAACGGACCTTGAATACTACCTAAGATACCATGATTACTAACCAGGAAGGAGAGGGTGTTTAAACCAAAGGAATTTTTGTTATTGTTCTTAACGTTTCTCTTCATTTGTTGCTGTTTGAAACGTTGTTGCTGAAGTTGCTCTCTTTGGAATCTCTGTCGTTCCCTTTGAGCTAATATTCTCTCTCTTCTTTCTTGGCGTATTCGTTGTAACTCTTCGGCATTCTGGAGTCTCTGCCCAGACGTTTGCTTTACTAGAGCCCCAACAGCTTCTAAGGTCGAAACAGGGATCTATGAAAAAGAAAGAAAGATTTATATTTCAAAGAAATTATATTATATATAATATATAGATAACATGATAAAACACAAAAATTCGAACTGTGTCATATCGAGAGCGTGTTACGCGAGAGCAGAATATTATTGTTTGATGAATATCGAAAAGTATGTATGCACACCGAAAGTTTGTTTTGTTTAAAGAAAGTAAAAAAGAAAAAAAAGAAAAGAAAAGAACTATATTTTAGGGATTTTTACGAAAACTGTATTTACGAAGAGTACGTGTTATATAAGTCACCGGAATATAAATATACCTTTAAAATACTATCGATGGCCTTAGAATTTTCTGGGCTAAAAGTTTGCACCGCGGCTCCTGTTTCCTTGATCGCCGTAATTGGAATCTGAAGCGTTAAAATCAATTTTTACTGGATCACCGATAAACTTAAGAGAGATTAAATAATACTCACGTTAAAAATACTGTCTATCACACGATCACTTTCACTTGGATCATTTTGACGCTTCATTCGTTGAAGGATCGCCTGAAATAACAGATTTAAATTCAATTATCAGGTCTCCATATCATGTTTAGACCATTTTTATTTAAGAAAATAATATATAATGACTATAGAATGACATTTTTATTTGTCAACATATAAAGCGACAATAAAACAACTTTTAATCATCTCAGTATAGGGGAAATTAACTTTCGATGAAATTTTGTAGCATTTTAATTCACTAAAGCTGTTCTTATAATAGTATGTTTTGACACTTGAACTGTGCTGTAAACGGAAGATAAAGTTAATCCCACACGTTATAACGTCGCAAATGCGGGTAGAATTATCCGTACGGGAATGTGCATTGAATTACTTTTAAACAGCTATTATGCCTACATAGTAACTTTCTCTTTTCTACATATAGAGCGTCAAACGATTTTCTGCTCGATAAGTGTTAATGCAAATGCCAACGTGCCTTCTGAACAGGCGTTATTGTTCTTTTGTTGCATTTCTATTTGCGTTAATATCGCATACCGGAAAATTGAAAATTTCACAGATCAATGTTCTTCCCTCATTTGAAAATATCAACGAGTTTAGGTTCAAATTATAGTAGTTATACAGTATCGAAAGTTAAATTCTTTTATTATTACTTTATCTATTAATACGTGAATTCAAATATAAAAAACCATGTGAATGAGAATTCGCGTAGATGACAAATGATTAAGAGCCGACGAATGTTTTGTATTGGTCTTTAAATAATTGGTTTTGTATTAAGAGCGATTCAGAGAATGCACGTGAAGATGTGACTGTACGTGTGAAAAATGTGTATTGTGTGTGTGAGGCCTTTACCAGAAGAATTTTGTAAAATTCACTGAAGAATCGAGCGTCAAGATCCAATGAGAAAGAGTCTCAAGAGAATTGTTACTTCTTTTTAGTATTATCGAGTAAAACTCTGCTTGCGATTCAATGTTCCTTGAATGATCTGAATTTTATTATCGAAGATCCAAAATATTTGAGATACCAACATTTTTTGTATATATACTCGGATAATGATTAAGCTTCACCACATTCATTGCAATTACGCTATAATGTCATGATAACAGAGATAAGTCTAAGGAAAGCCAATATTGATTTGTGTGAAAAGAATCGGTACGTTTATAATACTAAACACAACGATGTAAAATCCATCATTTGAGCAGATCTGAAAGTTTTAACGTGTTAAAATAATAAGATACAAATTGTTGCAAATAAGCATAGAACTTACTGTCTCCGAAGCTGTCACGTACAAGATAGCGTTGAAAACGCAGATTATCCCAAGCATTGTTGTAACACTTTGATACGACCGTCAAAGAATCTTCGTGATCTGCAAACTGCAGAACAGGTCGACGATCCTCCAATCTATAAGGATGATTGCAAGATCCCACGCGAGGTATCAACCAATCACGATGTAGGATTCCACGGATCCAATACCTTTTGACCAGTGGTCCTTTCTATTCCACGTAATCTTCTTACACACGATTTAGCCCCTCCTTTTTGTCTTCTTTCACCGAGCTATCGTGTTACGCGCATGCAACAACGTAAGCGGAATTAGTTATTTACATGAAAGTAACAGTAACAGTAACAGTAAACCCATGTATGAACACGAACAGACAGATGCAACAGCTAAATACTCACAGAAGTTCGACGATCAAACGAAAATTACGACCAAAACGCATTAAGGATAGCTGATGAATTATTATTTCTTTTTACGCTGAAAGATAGAATTATGCGAAGCAATTGTAAATGATTCTGAAGAAAGTCAATGGAACTCTGATGAAAGATCATCATCTTATAATGGTGAATAAAAATTTCTCGTTACGTACATCATATTTTACTTTATACAATTTAAGAAAATGTTATTGTAATGTGTATGAATTTCTAATGTGTGTAATGTATTCACTTTATATTATTTAAACAAATTTTAACCAATATTGTAAAAAAAAAGAGAAGCATGAAGTAAATACTGTTATGTATTTACATAATATTATTTAAAATCTTTAAAGCTGAGTAAAAAGAACTTGTTTGAGTGGGTACTTTTATATACCTCTGTATATTATTTCCAATAAAAGATAATGAGCGATATAAAGTCAATATATATATGTATGTATGAAAGCAGACTTTGAATTCTTTCTGTTTTAATTAACATTTAATGAACCTCGTAACACGTTGTTTTAGTATGCCAAAGAAATTATCAGTCGTGAATATGTAAAAATACGTTCAGAGAAACTACGTTCAAAGAAACGTTTCAAGAATATTACTTACAATTAGTGTAAACAGATTTACTGTTCGTGATCCATGGAACAGCACTGATCGTGTAGTTCTTGATCCGTCTGGTTGATTCACATATAAGGGCGAATCCAGTGGTCCCACGCCGCGTGTCAACCAATCGAATTCAGGCAAACGTGCTTTCTACTTACCTCTTCTCGAATTTTCGTCTGATTTTTATACAAGAGAACTGTTAAACCCTGTTTCACTGATTACCTGCGTACAAATACGAGAGCGCGTAGGTCGTGTAGGACCGCGTTACATAAATATCGGACGATGATCTTTGAAAGTGACGTAACTTGAGCCAGCATAAACACCTATGATCTTTTGTGCGTTTTGAAACAGCCTCGTTTGTCCTTGGCTCTTTTACGAGACGCACTATTGGAAATAGTATTGGAGTTGATTTTATGGCAATTTGAAATATCTTCGCTTTCGCTTTCAACTCTTTAATTCGAATTATAAAAAGAAACGGTCTTTTACACGTACTACTAGTCGGTTAAACTTATGTTCGATCTTTGGCTACATGCTTGGAGGGTGTACACTATCGAAGGAATTTTATCAAATAAGAAATGTCCTAATGCAATCAGTCGTTTTAAGTGTCCCTTCTGTCACGAAAGAAACTGCCTATTTGGTTTCCTAGATCCCTCTGGAACTCTTTCACGTTTGTTTCCGATTGCTGGAAAATGTACAGACAAAATATGAATAGGTCAAATGGCTGGATAAATCGATCATTAGAATCAGAATCAAATTGGAAGGACTTGAAAGAATCGTCTTACGTTTAATGCGTCTTTCCATTCGATATTAAAAAGTTTAACGAGCCCCAAGACGTTTCGCCTGATTAAACTCTGTAGTGCTTGTCTAGTTAAGACAAAGGGCGTGGTCGTGGGTATTGATGTCGTCGTTTCTGTTCCGTTGACGTTGGTCATGTTCGATGAATCTGCATCCTTTAGGGATTC
The DNA here is from genome assembly GCF_000188095.3 of Bombus impatiens. Lineage (NCBI taxonomy): Eukaryota > Metazoa > Arthropoda > Insecta > Hymenoptera > Apidae > Bombus > Bombus impatiens. Next base: position 1,831,811 of record NT_176882.1, on the reverse strand, counting down.
TTTCATTAGGGTACTAGCGGTAGCCGAATCAGGAGCGATGCTGTTATTGATGATGGTGGCGATCTCCTTGATCGCTGATGTCGTGTCGCTGATTGCCTGCAAGCATTCGGAATTTGTTTTACAATTCAGCTTTTGTTACTAGTAAATATAAAACCTAACTCATTATTTAGCGAATTATCTTTCAGCTTGTTGTTTCGCTGCTTAATGATCCAGATTAGAATCTTTCCGTGCAACGAAACAAACATATATACTTGAGAAGAAAGACAATTCTCCCTTCTAGTAAAAAATACTGTCAGAATCGGAATATATGGTTTAAAATAACGCATAAACGAATAACGTATAAATGGTAGCGCTGTGAATACAATTCATGTTTTTACAGGTTCAATCCATTGTGCATTGGACTGCTTGCCACCTTTAAACTCTCTCACGCCCAACGATCAAACCTTCGACACTCGACAGTTACGTGACTTCGAGTCACTAGCTATCGTGGCCATCTGCACAATCTCACCCGCACTTTCACTGACCATACGCAGTTAAGTGTACATTATCCTTTTTTCTTCCTTGTAACAGAGGGAGGGGAAAATGCACATCCGCATACCAGGCAACTTGAATGGTCCGGTTATGTGGATTTACCATGATGTCATCGCCGATCTATTAAAATCTCCTTGCGTACGATTTTATCCTGAAGGGAAACTCGGAACTTGTCGTGACCATTGGATGAAGAATACACTTTTACACAAGTATACTTTGTCTATCATAAATCGATCAATATCAATCAACTTCGTAAATTGAGAAACGAAAGAAAGCAACGATGTGTGACATAAATTATCGTTTTTAATTTTCTTTCAGATTTACGATCATTTGTTTTCATTCTCCTGATAAATATACATTTATTCTATTTCTGGACCGTCTATTTTTGAAGAAGTTAAATACTAATCATACATTTGGATAATATAGTGAAATTAAGAAAAAGTGGCGTCGATAAATTTGTCTTCTGAAAAATTGAAATATCCATAGTCTAACCACTATACACTATACATATGTAGACAGAAAATGCCTTACCTCGAACGTGATTTTTGCCAAGGACCAAAACAATCCCGGCTTCTTCTTCTTCACTTCTCTGACAACCCTCTTCGATTCTTCCGAGATGATCTTGTCTCCAATTACATTCGTATCAAAATCTTTTTCACCTGAATCCTCAGACAACAGTCGATCTAGAATCCTCATCTTTTCTATAATTGCCTCCTCATCCAAGTCACTCTTTTTATCTTCATCTTCAACGTTTATTCTATCTTCTTTCGCTTTCTCTTCACGATCATCGGATCCAAAATCACTATACCTGTTATATACTCCTGGCTGCACCGTTTCTGTCATTCCTTTAGAGTAACTCAGCAGGAGCAAAGGTTTTTCAAACTGATCTTTTTCTGGAGTGGCCTCGGATGTTTCTCTATACTGTGCCACGCGTGGTAAAAATTTCCGAGTGCTCGAAGAATCGTATCGTTCAGGAAATTGTGCAACACGGTGCACCGGGTCTGATATGTGAAATGCAGGATTGTAAGGCTCATAATTCGTCGAATAGAATCCTTGAGGGTCGCCATGGAGGGGATGCACGAAGCAAAATAGCGATAAGCCGGCTGCCAATAAATTCATCGACGACGCCTGCATCTGCAATTAAACGCTGTTAATCGGTCACAGAATTTACACGTGGAAGATGTCTAAAGGCAAATCTAGATTGCACGCTTTAAATACGTATCGTTGATGATTCGTTCACAGCGAAAGAAGTAAAGATCGTTTTCATCTGTATTTCATCCAAAATCGATATCCAAAGCGATCAATGAACAAAGTAGAATCGATCTTTACTTTTGATGAATCGAATGAACGATATCGATACGATTCGTGCTGAAGCGACACTGACGCTACTAATGTCATTCAGTAACAAATACACAGCCGTTCAGGTAACATTGTTTTGCCATGTAATTAACTGTAAAGGGAATGTTAATTCTAACACTTTGAAAACCAGTGAAACGAGGTTTTAATTAATTCAATCAATGAATTAATAAATACTCCATTCACCTTTCATATTCACTGTGAATGATTCATCCGCAACACGTATTCAGGCTATCAAAAATGTAAATTTCGTTTTAAGATACACTCTGTAGACAGACTCGGAACAACTTCTCCGCGAAATTACGCCACGTACTTTCTTCGCGAAGAACTCGTTGGGTGTCACGCGAGGAGAATCGATTCGACGTTTCACTTAAGCCACGAAACTTTCGTGAAGAAGAAAAAGAATCGGAAAAGCGATGAAACCGCGACTGCCAGAACAGGTTGGCTATTTACACGAGCCGTTAAAAACTCGAATCTCCATCGGTCGCGTGATTCTCATCACGTAAGCGTGGCACGAATGGTCGCCAGGAAAATAGCAATAATACGACTAACCAAGCAATTCGTATTCGTGATACGATTGGATTCAATTTAAAAAGTACTATCGATTAACAAACGGGGGATACGTCTTTAAGAAACGCGGGAAATCGTACGCGATGTTTTTACTGAAACGTACGATTATGAGTCACGCATGAACCTCGTTGAGAATTAACGCGTGAAAACGGAATGCGAAGCTTTGTGTCTGAAGTCGGTGGAAAATTTCAGAAATACCGAATGCCCGTGAACCTTCCTCGCACTTTCACTTCTTGCACTTTCCAGTCTTTCTTGCACTCCCGAAGATACCGGTAAATGCGATCGAACAACGGTTATGTGTTTTATTTGATCGATTAAACGAGTGAGATTCGATTCGACGATGAAACGGTTGTAACCTTCGTGCCAGATCGGGCGTGACTGTCCAACGACGATCGGAATTTGGCTTTTCGTGACTCCTTGGTTAGATACTTCCCCTTGTGCTCCATTTCGACGCAACCTCGAGTTGACGCGTGCAGGGAATTCACTAGCAGCGATATTTCGACAGTTTCGAAATCAATTGACCAACGAATTTCGAATATGATGCAACAGACATCGTTCTTTGTTGTTCCGCGCCAATGAAAGAATCGTTTAACCAATAGGTATTTCTTGTTTGTTCTTATCATTCCGGTTTATTTCTTCGTTAACATTAGCGCGAGATAGTTGGAGAATGTCTATTTTTGTTGAAATTGAACGCGAGGCCGTCAAGTTTTTTAACGTTTCTCGAACATTCGTTGCTCTCGATCGTTTCTAATCGTTTACACTCTGGACTCTATATTTTGTAACGGGTCGATGCATGGAATGATTAAGGAAGTCTAAAATCAGTTATATAATCATAACATACACCTGGGCTAAGTGAAATCGGAACACTGTTCGTTGATCGAGCGAGTAATTGGTTCGAGATCGTAGTACCTTATGATCGTCGTAATGGTTATGAAGCAACGTCGGTGCATCTAAATTACGCGAGTGATTATACTTATATATGTCGTTCAATTGTAAGTAATAACCTTCCAGTAAGATGGTTGTAATTATCATAACGAAGTGGACAACTTCCTTTCACGGAAATTATGTTCCAACAGGAAGAATATTTTTTGAGTAATTTTTTTGTTTGACTGATTTACGGACATGTAAATGGCAGCCGAGGACAAATATAGATGGCGAGCATACAAATAGAGATATTCTAATGTAATTTGTATAATTCGTTTCCAAATTAATATCGTTATACTGCACTTATATAGAATATATTTAATTATATAGCTGTTTCAACAATGTAACTAAAACGTATAAAAAAACATTAATTTCAATTTCATCGAATTGTCAGAAATGTTTGTACTTGCATCGTCGATCAAAAGTATTAGCACGCATAATCGTTACATTTATTCGAGCTTATTGACCGTAACATGACGCGAATGACATAACAGATTTTCAATAAAGTAACTGGAAAATAAAAGCACTTGAAAATACTGAATTTATACTAAATATCAACAGATGTCCTAATACGTATAGTCAACAATATATTTCTACACACAACGCTATGGATGGTTGACTGGGTCTCTGACAGTTTCTGAAATTTCTGAAGGTTGCTCCTCGATCTTTTTTCCTTTTTGCCGTGATCACGATTAAACCGGACGGTCGACTTTCTACAGAAGTTGCACGAGTTATCGCGTTGTCGATTATGCGATCGCGCGAAAGGACTCGGTCGATAAACCGAATCGTTGAAATCAACTTTAAGGGATTACTCCTCAAATTCTCCCAATATTGATCGAATCCTTTCTTCCTCTGAAATCTTCAATTCCGATTTCAAATTTCCCATATATCGAGGAAATAATGGAACAAAGCAAACACAAAGAATCTCGATGGTGGTTCTATTAGAGTCCACTGTCTCGCGTCCACTTCGATCCTTCGAGTTGGCATTCGTTCAATGATGCTTGATGCCCCTCAATCACACACGTCGAATTATCCGCCACTTTTCGTTCGCGATTACGAAATTTCTTTCACTGGAACGATTGACACGCTGGAGCAGAAACGTGCTGTCCGAGGTTCAGTCGATACGCTACTTGTAGATTAGCCCCGCTCGAGCATCAGAAGCACGTGGATCACAGATCATGTTTCACTTTCACTCTTGGCCGTCGCGCGACCACGTGTTTCCTTGAACATAAATCGATGGTAAATGCCTCGCTCGACGTGTTACTTCATTTTTATTATGCCCGCGATGCACTTTCTTACCGTCGATAATGGAATCCACGCGGACGTAATTATTTTCGAACATTATCACTGATGAAGTTTCGCGTTTTTACCATTATAGTTGGTTGCACTTTTCAGTGTTTTTTTGGGTTATGAGATTCTGACGAGTGATCTATATTTGATTCGGGTCGTGAATTATTTACCGTAAGTTAAGAGTTCGAGTTTTAAAAAAAGAATGCCAGAGTTAACAGACTAGCGGAAGAAAATGTTGGAGGAGGGCGGATACGATGCAATTTCCAGTCAAATTATTCCTTCCACGGTCTAGTTGTCACGCGTCTTTCTTTCACCGTACTAGGAAACGAAACGTTTAGAATGGGAAATAAACTGCGAAATAGTATCGAAATTGCCAAAATTTTGTATATTTCCATACTGGCGGTTATAAATTTTCGGGATATTACAACTTTTCTGCACAATAATTGATAACTAATAATGAAAGTAAGTCAACAAGTTACAAGGTGTATACCATAAAGTTCTCTTTCCTAACTCTATCATTTTACGTCAAATAGTTCCTTGCGCAAAAGTAAATCGAAATTTTTTCGTATAAAGCTTTGTTTTCAAGCTAGATTATCGTTCCAAATTTTATGTAAGCAAGCGTTTTAACGTTTGCTTTAAATCTCTCTTATGTATCCAAGGATCTATATATGTACATGCGTTACGCAACGCGGTTTCCACCTGTTATGAGTCAGCGGTTCTCATGCGTGGAATTGACAAAAATTTGGAGTAAATTACACTCGGAGTTTGAAGTTATATGGAAATTAGTTTTACGATCGCCCGCCATTTTTCGAGCTCGGACGTTTACGATTCGCGGACTAACAAAGGTACAAATATCGTAACGTATCGGAGAAAAGCGATATTGTTTCGATAATCGTGGGAATAATGTCAATGAATTATGGAATCACGGAACGTAATTGTGCTTTGTATCTTAATCGATTCGCATAATTACTCAATTATGTTTATTCAAAATTCAAAGATAAAGCATTCGAGGTATAGTACTCGTTATATTATTTATCGATCGTTTTCTAATCTTTATTTTGTAATTATAATACATTTACTGGTCGAAACAAATGTGTGCTTAGCTTCTAATTCTTTAATCGTGTTTCTAAAAATATCAATTTGCATAAATATCTGTAGTCTAATTACGCCAAAATTTATTCCTATTTTTACTGTATGTAACAAAAACATTTTTTTAGATTGTCTAACCTAATTTTTTAGGAGATTAAGTCGAACGAACTAAATGACAGACAGTCACTGAATTACGCTAGACATCTTTCGCTGCAATCATAGAAAGTAACCCTGAATTTTTAAACTTCATTTTTCAAGAGCGTCGATTCGAAACAACAAGATCAACAAAACTCTCCCTTTTCAAAAGTACAGGAAATACCCCTGTAACTTTTCTTCACTGGCCCAAGTTAACATACCATTGCAGATAAACTATCTACTTACTTTTATTTGCTGCGTACAAATATTTATTGCGCAATCCTGACCGTCTTCGTTCACGAACCCTTATGCAATTCCTTGTTATCCTGTTACGTACCTGGAAGTGTACAGGAAATGGTTAATATAATTTTCTAATCACAATAGGAAAAAACCACGAAACTCGAAGTGAATTACAAGTGTTGCACGTGGTGTTGAAGTTACGGGAATCGAGTTCGATATAGAGAACATTGGGACGCTGGTCACGAACTGAAGTCTGGTGTCTTTTGCAGCAGCCGAATATAGTAACACGAAGGTGCAACGTGAAAAAATAAGTATGCAATTTATCGTGTCACTCATACGTTGGTATATTTGAGTCTCTCAGAAAATTTAATTATATGCGATCAGTTCCTTACTTTCGTAAATTTCTCAGTTTCGTGACACAGGTACACGAAGCAAGTGGATTCTGAATGTTTAGAAATCTATGAGAAATTTGAAGCGAAACGGTGTATAAAACGCACCAAACATATAATCGAAGAGATAAGAATCCAAAGGATAATGTTCGTAATAATATCTAACGTGTAACTCGTAATAGTATCTCCTATTCTTTAATTATGAGTTTCATTATGAATTTGCATATACGTATGCAGTCCACAATTGACTTACTTCTGTAGGTTTATTTATAATTAACATAAATAATACTACAGTGAATTCTGAAACAAATAATACTACTAAATTCTACTAAATATGTAAATAGTGCCTATGAATAGTAGTAAATTTTGAGATAAGCATTCAAAGCATTAAGTAATATGTTCATAACAACATTGCTTTCCTCCTATTTTTCAATCTATAGAATCGATCAGTGTGGTAAATAAGAGTAATAAATTCTAAGATAAATTTTAGAAACTACTATTCTTTAGATATTTTAGATATTTTTAGATATTTTTAAAAATCACAATTTTTTTTACTTTTTTGATTATTATATAATTTTTGACTAACGTAGCTTCTGAGTCGTTTATTGATGCATCTTTTCTTACTAATCGAAGAAACATCGACTGGTTATCAAAACGATTCTTGATTTATAGATATGGGCCAACAACATTATGAAACAACGTGTTTGCCACGAAAAAAGATTTCGGTTCTTCGCATAAATTTTACCCATATGGTATTTCGGCTATCGAGTTGTATAATAAAGCGTGGTCAAATCTATTCTTACATAACGTTCTCGTAATCGCTCACGAAACAGTGATCACAGGTGTTTTGACCTCGATACCTGTCTAGGAATTCGGTATAACTATTTTCTATAATGAATGAAAATGCGAAGGAAACAGGAAAATTAAAAAATATCACTTTCATTTACATATTAATACTGTATGTCGATAACAGTGATAGTTCGTTTTAAAAATTAAATGGAAGCAATTTGATAAATAGAAAATCACCAATTATGGCATTGAAAAAGACACAGCTAATATTTGATAAGCAAATACAAAGCGATTACCGAGTGAATAATTTGACAAATTCTGCATTCAATTGCACTAATTATAAGCTCACAGCACTTTTAGTGAAAATCTGTTAATCCCTTGCACTTCATTAGCACTGCAAAAGCGACGTCGTGTGAAAATCGTATCTTATTATAATCGACGAAAAGCAACAAACGGAAGAAAGCTACTGTATAAAAAAATCTACACTCATTTATAACCCTTTTCTTCTCAAATCAAAATCCTTCGTTTTAAAAGATTTCATTATACAGGTGTACCAAAGTCGCTAGTTGGATCGTATTAAAAATTTTTCGAATTAGAAAGAGTTAAATATAACAAGCTGTCAATCTTATCAGGACGAGAATTTTCAAAATTCCGTAATTGTTTCAAGAATAGTAAAATTTAAGAAAATCCTTTATATCGAAACAATTTTCAGTCATTCTTTGACAGTAGTTCTCAATAGTGGAATGATATTTTACAGTAAGATCAAAAACTAAGAATGGATGAAAGCGTTTAGACATTTATCAACTTTACCTTGGCAATAGTTCTTCAAACTTGTTCAATCAAGCAGAAAGATCCGTATCAGCTTCTGCAATGTAAACCGATGTTCGTGGCACAGCGAAGAAATATAACGTGGCGATCGAACGCGTAAGAACAAGTGCATCTTGTCGGACGGCAGACCCGTCACTAACGAGATGAGTCTCTCCTCCTTTCAATATCTCGAATCAGTACCGAAGGTCGTTCACGTTTTTACGAAAGACCTCGCGTGTATCACCGCAACGGAACAGATTTACGAAATTTTAGCGTCCGTCATTCCGTCATCCATTTCTCCAGCAATCTCGCGTTGCGCACGAAGGAAAATTTCTCATGATGACGCACCTAAATATCCCCTGATGACTATGTGCTCTATGGCAAATCCGTTAGATGTGTTTCTCAAAAAATTAGGCAATAAACGATTCTTACGTAAACGCGGGCTAAACTATTAGCAATAATTTTAGTTTTATAAATTTTAATATTAGTACCAGATCCACCGACAGGTGAAATATGAGACTTGTATCAAAGAAACCAAATTCGAGAGGTATACGAAAGAATATACTTGGTCTACGCATATGTCAAGTTGTTACATAAGTTTTGTCCGTCAAAGTAAGTCTTCCATAAACTTGGTTTACAACATCCATCCATGTGCTGGCACGATGTGCCTCTTTTGTAAATATCTTCAGATCTATCATTAAAAAAGCATTTATTATATTTATTGCAACGTTGATAGTTTACTCGGATGAACCAAGAAGCGGACGGAATATACACATCAACTTAATATTTTACAAAAAAAGTACTCAAATCTTCAAAAATCCGACGTTGAAAATTTATCAAACTTCTATGAAAAATTATGAATTGATCATTTTCACCATTCTGATAGTTCTAATTTTAATGAGATAACAAAATTGTTATGAAAGTGGAAAAAGAAATAGAAAATATTTTAATTACTTTAAAATTAGCTTTTTAAGTGACATAAATGGCGTTTAAAGTATCATAATTGGCGCCAACGTAGCTGTAGCTGGCGCCTCGCGCACTGCAAACCGCTTTACTCTCACCATAACGGGAAACCTATCTACAGGCGATCTTAAGTAGTCAACTATCGTAAAATTGTCATCTTCCTATAGCTCTTGAGAAATTTTATTACACCGCAGGTTGACAAAGCGATCATAAATTAACGATTATATTGCGAATTTTTATTTTTCTCATAGATCATCCGCTGCATAAGACGTGATCACAAATAAAAGAAACGCATGATCGGTGACAACCAGGAAAGTACATAACATACACACGAGTGATAATTACTCGCTCATCGATGTCTTAGAATATCTAGAACTAGGACATGAGCTGCATCTCTCCATGTCGGAGTCGACGTCTGGTTGCATAATTACACGCATTTCTATTGAATCTTCAGCTAAACGATACAAAGTCCGTCCAATTTTTTAACCTACATTCACGAGAGGATGCAATATACATATGTTGGTCCTTGAATCATTTACTTTTTATTATTTATAACTACCGACGAGGAATTCTTAGAATAGTATTGTGTACATAGAATTCTATTGATCTTATACCTCTGTAACTGCAGACCTTAATTACGTCTATTCAAAAAAGAATAAAAACATTCCAAGAAACCAAGCGTTTTCTAGTCTATAGGTCACATATCAATATTTTATATAATTGTACCGAGTATAGTTGCATAATTTTGACAGTTTATCATTAGGAAACTGTGTGTGTGGTAGGAACATGCATGCGTTGTTAGTTGCAATCGCATTCCTAGCCTATTTTTTCGTTTCTCATTCGATAGAGTGTCTGAATAATGCTTTCACCGGACACGGAAGTTTAGACGAATAATTAATAGCTGTTTCCTCGAGTAGCACTTTTTAGTGTCGCGAGATTATTATCTCGGCTGTACGATGTGTGAATTGATTTCATTACGTACAGACACCGATCAAAGATACTTGAGATAAACCACACCTTTCTCTGCTATTTAATTACACAATTGCAACTTAAGTTACAAGATAACTATTTAAAGATAGTATTATATATTAAAATATGTACATGGAGTTATACTTTTACCTATGGTTTCGATTTTCAATTATTCGTCTGAGGGACAAAGATCCCATTTCTCAGCGTTTCGTATTAATCAGCAGACCATTAGTGGTAATTACAGGTATCGCAAAACCTTCTGCATCGAATTTAGTATGATATATAATATATAATAGTATGAAGTATTTAAAATACAATCTAATTTGATATGTAACGGCGTAATTTTCTTCTAATGACCTGTTAAGAATTATTCACCTCTCAACGTTTATTAATTAATTAAACTGTAAGTATATTTTTCTTAGAAAACTCATCTTAAATTTTAGTACCATGAGTATCGTGTATTCTTTATAGGAATATAAAAAGATGCCTTTTTATTTACATAGTGATTAGACTGCGGATATTTATATAAAATCATATTTTTATTCGATACAACTTATTATGATTAGCTTTGAATGTTTTATACACCTTTATATGTTACGCGCATTTTTGCAGTTTCAATTTTCCATAACTGCATAAAAACTCGCAGTGTATTAATATTTATTAATAATTTATAAGAAAGCAAATCTTTCTATAACCCAAAGAAAAGTCCCGAAAAGATTAACGAAACAATTCTACACGTGGCATGGCAACTGTACTTACGTCGTTCTCGTATCTAGAAAGTATCCCGGAAATCTTCAATTGAAAACTATTTTCCGATGATAGGTATTTACAAGGAAATGGGAAGTAACGTAACGAATTTTGTTTTACAAAAATGTACACACGTTTATTGGATCGGAAATACAGTTAACAAGTTTGTATTTGTAATAAGTGCTCGCAACACTTCTCCGCGATTCTGATATCGCACATTGTTATCTAATTTGTTAAAGCAACAACCGTGTAATATGTAAATTATTGCAGCGTTGTACTTCCTTGACAGCGGCACGCGATCATTGAACTATCGGCTTGGCGAACAATAATTTATGGCAACGAATTCGATAGGAACGAAGCGACGAACGATTAACCGCGATCGCAGTCATCGTCGAAATTCCATAAAATCAGCCTTCGTTGATGTTAGCTATAAATTGGGAATTTAATCTCTGCAGATTCCATGTTTCGTCTACACAACTTTGTTCTTTCATAAGTTACTACATAGTTGAATAACAAATGTATTTGTTCTTGACAAAAATGATCTGGCATTTTAATGGGCTACGTCTTCTCTTCAAAATTATCCGAGGTGACATTTTCATTATTCATATTTAATTAGGAACAATTTTTCCTCAAAGGATAGAAAAGAATTTAGTTTCGATTGAGTTAATCAACGTACAAAAAGGTCGATAAATATAGTTCTTCCCGTAGAAAATAAATTTCTTTAGTAAAATATCTAACAGGCACCTTCAATTTCACCTAAGGTCCTTCCGATCAGGATTCTCGTAAAAAAAAGAAAAAAAAATTCAGACTATTTGCAAGGATCACTGGAGCCCGCCTCTCGATTCGTTCCCGAAGAATGGCATGTGTCAAACAGGACCCCGTGAAAATGCTTGAAGTAATAATTGAGCTATTTGATTGCCGCCTCCGAAGAGTTCCTTCTAGTGAGTCTTTTCACCAGAGAAAAGGACAGTATTGAATATTGGTTTAAGCAGTTCTACGGTTGATTGTGTTCGACGTGCTGAATTCTACAAATCACAGAAAAAGTCATCTTTCAGTATGGTATTAACGAACATGCATGTTAAAATTTGTTCCGTTCTTTTCTGTATCGTTCTGAATTATTAAATAATATAAACGAAGATTGATGATGATGATTTCGGAAAATTTGAAACGAGAATGACAAATAATTGATTTGTTCTTCGAATGCATTTATCGCGTTATCAATTTACCATTAGTTCGTACACTCTGGTAAAATTGATCAAAATATCCGGATACCTACTGTAGATAATTCTAAGCCAACAACTAGCAAATTAATTTAGCATGCAATGGATTAGTTATTCACTTTAATTTGCACATATGTAACCGAGAAATGTTCCACTTTAATCTCGCGAATGATACGCATGAAGAACCGCAACGATCTTGTAATAAATCGAGTGAAGGGTGATATGTCTACGTTAATTAGTCAATCCGACGTAAAAGCTATGAAAAAAATCGTTGCATCGCAAATAAACTGGAGTAAAGTGTCGCAAGATAATCCTGACAACGCCCAATAATCGTTTCCATCAGAAAATATCTATTCCTGTCACTTTTGTTCGGTCAGTCTATAAAACATTAAACGTCCGGTCGAAAAAGAAATGATCCGATTAAGTAATTATAGGTTTTGCTACTTACCATTATTATCCTGCTCAGGATTTTGCTGACATTGGTAAGTAAGGTGAAACCAGAACCGAATACAGATGGTGGTACGTCCAAGGACACCCTCATCCTATCGAAAGTGGGGATATCTTCTGTGGTGACCGAAATCGGTTTCTAAACACACGTAAAACCAGTCAATGATAGTTCGCCTTTCACAGTGTATAGGCTACACCGTGCGATCAATATCGTAAATAAATGTACCGATATGATAAAAAAGGAAAACAGGGATAATCGATTTATTTCTTTATATCCTTCTCTTTTTATTTGTCTTTTTTCTGTCTATAGCATATCCATGGCGTCGTGTTCTCATGCAATAGCAACAACGTGTAGGTAAATTATTCCTCTATGCATCGAGAAAAAAGAAATTAAAATAGGCGTGTCCGATACGTTGGTATTCCAATATAATTATCTAACCTTCCGTTAAACTTCTTGGTGCCTGCTATCGCGTTCAATATGTTCGCAAATATTTGACAAATATCGATAATTAACTATCTCTTCACGATGCTACGATAACATCGTGCAATCCTTCTAATACCGACTTTAAAGATTCTTAGAGATCCTCTTAAAGATCTTCAGAGAAGGATAGGAAAGGATGCAGGACGTCGATGGCGTTCGTAAAAGACTGAAGTACTCGATTCAAAGACAAAGAAAACCTGATCGTGATTTTATTGAAAAAAACAATTATCATCATTATCAACATCTACCATTCATAAACGTACACCGTTAGAGTGTATATTTAAAGAGCGGTTAAATACTCTATTTACAATTGATTTGCACAGCGTTGAGGTACATGGGACGAGACAGTCCCACGGCAACATACACCTAAGGAATTATTTACAGATCGCACAATGGTGAATCAATTTCATGGGTAACTTCTCGGTAACATTAGCCCGGAAATGGCGAAACAGACGAGATAGGGGAGATCTCTTGCGTGTCATTCTTAATATTAGAACATTACTTGTGTCGCCTGTGTGATCCTGGCATTTTATCGGCCGTGCTAAAAAGAAAAATCCATTGTCGTAGATATATCGTCGTACAGTTACGAAAATTAAAGACGCTCGTTTATATAACGTTCGTACAATCCTCTCGTTATTTTCTCTTTCTTTTTATTGCTTTTATTTATTTGTTCGCGCATTAAGATGAATGTTTAGTTGCGTCATGGATCTTCTCTCAAGCGTGGCTGATCGATGATCCCTTTGGACGTGTCCAAAGGCCAAGGTCCAATGTCCTCGTTTGCACCGCATCCGCTTTTTAAGCCGTATAATACGCCCCTTGCGGTGGATCGTATTCGTACTGTTTATGCACAACAGTTATTTTAATTGGCGATTTTGACCGTAGCCGCTCGTTGAAGCGAATCTTCCAAACGTGCTCTGTAGCGGGTTAATTCAGCACGCGATACTCGACAACTAGCAACGTAGTTATATGTTTTTAATCGTATGTTTTTGAGCAAGCAAGTTATTTGAAAAACTAAAACTGCCATGAAAAATTCCCTCACGGTATAATAATAAGTAAAGTAAGCACATGCGTAGTTGGATGAATGAAATAACGAAAGTTCGACGGATCGTTTTAGTATGCGAGGCTAAACGAAGTCATGCCTCTAATTGTTATCTTTGGCGCGAATAACCGACATGCAAGTTTAACAAACGAGAGAGAAATGAAACTGAAGCTCTCTATTACTCCTAATCCCTTGTTAAATGTCTGCTTTCATGGCGGACGACTCTCCACAGCAAAGAGAGAACAAGCAAACAGAGGATAAAAGAACAGAGACTCGTTACCGAGTGTTGTTACTAATTACGAGAGACGACGAGCATAGAACTCACTTCCATCGGCAACATTCATCAGTTGCGGTATAACAGCCGTGTTGTATAGATAGAAAATATAGAGAAGATAGAGAATAGAGAGAAAAGAGAAAAGGAGAAGAGAAAAAGAAAAAACTGTTATGGTATTCCTACCCCGTCGCTAACATGTCCGTACGATCCGTAGCTGGTGCTTCCTTCGCTAAGACCAGAATGTCCGTCGTCTTTGTTCTGACTCAACTGACTCAAGCTGCTGATCTTCTTAGACAAAAGGTTCCCAATAAGCGCGAGCGCGTTTGACGAGTCTCCGTTTCCTTCGTCTGAAAATCCCAAATTATATTAAACAAGTTATCGATTAAAGAAGATTCTGATGCAAAAAGTGCTTATTTCTTATCTTACCTCCGTTGTGTCCATGCGAATCGGGCGTCGAATGAGAGGACAAGCCACCGGCGAGGGCAGCAAGCGGCTGCAATTTCGAAGCGGTAGCACCAGCCAATCCGTGCTTGAAGCTAGAGACGAAAGTTTGCGCGCTGTTTAGTACCGGCCCGATGCTTCCGCTCGCTGCTTTCAGTTTCGAAGCGACCAGATCACTGATGAACTTGCTGGTTGCCGAATATTTGTTATCAATGCCATACGCAGCGTTCTTTACTTTATTTGCCTCGTCCAACGTACCCAGCGCTTTAGTTTTCGCATCGATGAAGGAATCCAGCTTCTACAAAGAGGTTTCGATGTGAATAATATCTCTTACGGTTTAAATTACAGCATTACTTTTCCAAGCAGAGAATGTCAAACACTTACGCCGAAAACGAAATTGATTATTCCATTGGACACGCCCAGCTTGATGACGCCGACTTTCCTCTTATCCCTGTCGGTCCTGTCTCCATCCGCAGCCTGATCATCGTCGGCCTCCACGATGTATATCTAACCAAAAGGAATCGTATTAATTTCTTCTGCAGACAGGAAATTCGTCGTGGAAACCATTTCATCGGGGAAACCACTTTCCCTCTGTGATCGTATTAAACGACGAGTCGAACGATCAAATTAAGCAACCAGGGAAAGGAGAGAAAGGATCAAACGTTTAACGTTTCATCGAAGTATATAACGTCGAGTCAGTGAAACTTCAAAGTGTCTTTAGCCGATCGTTCCAGAAGATTCCACGAGACAGCACCGTTAACGATCAGACTTTGCGTCTATCATCGTCGACCAAATTCGATTATTATAAAGACAAATAGCGCGAGTTTTACACACAAGTTTTCCATCAACGAAGAGTGAAAGAGTCAAGAGAGGCTATGTACACTGTGTACGGCCACGTGCGCGCATCAGAATTTCAGTTACGCGCGCGTATCCGGCTTCGCGTGTCTGCGTTCGTCAAGTTAGTCAACCACTTTCACTCTTCGCTCGTTTCTTCGGCCCGCCGTGCTTCTCTCTTTTTCTATTCGGCTTATCGATCCGTCTCTCCGTTCCTCTTTCTTCTGTTTTCCTAATACGTTCTGCGTGATCATAGACACGATACGTGCGTACAACGAAAGAAAGTAAGGGGATCGCAAATGAACTCGGTTCACTCGAGCATCTACTTTGAATTCGTTCAAGAGGCGGCAATATAATAAAACCTCGAAATAGGCGCTTTCACTTTCGCGATTCACAGCGGGTCCCCTCTTGCGAGTCACATTTTGATTCCATTTGATATCCGTGGTTTTCGCGTGATTTCATACGCGTGCTGCGTAACGACTGCCTCCCTCCCCTGCCTTCCCATTCTGCTCGTTCGTCGGAAAGAATTGTAATTGGCCTTACCTCGTTCAATGGATTGAGATCCTCGGATTCCGCTTCCCTTTTGACGATAGGGCTCGAGTGTACGTAGGCAACGAGCAACGCGAGGCCAAAGAGCACGTAAGTTATCCTCATTTTGCTTCCTCCTCTTTCGATACTCAGCTTCGTTTGTTCTAGGGAAAATCGTGTGTAGTGAGTAAAGTAAAACCGCTACCGGGTTTTCCTTAAAATAAAACGACACGTCTAACTAGAAATGTCAAGTGAAAGGATGACGGAAAACAAATAACGCGGATTAAAAATCTATGAAAATTATATTCGTACGTTTATCGAGCGTATCGTCATGCGAAAACTCGTGTTTGTAAAGATTGTAATCATCCGAAACGAATCTATTGTACAGGAATAGGAGCTGACAATCGATCGATTATGTATCAAAGAAAATTACGTCCTATAGATTTGCGAATAAACGCGAACGATTCTAATTAAAGACAGGAAAGAATAACAATATAACACAGAGACAGGAACTGCCAACGATCGATGGATCGATGGATAATTACAAATTTACGAATCATTAAGGACAATCGTAACTACAGGCAAAATATATAGCAACAGAGATAAAATGAAATTTTCACAGAACACTCTCCGAATCGCGAAGGCGAAAATGAAAAATTACAATTAAAATTTGTAACAAGTTTGAACGACCTTTGATAGCTCTAACGAGTAGCGGATCTGTGTACGGAGCGGCAAAGAGGCCACGTGGCGAGCTGTCAGAAATACGAAGATACGCGTCGAGAATGAGTCGAATGTGTGATCAACTTACAGATAGCGTGCGAGCGTGGACGCGAGTGCGTGAGGCGAGATGTGTACCTGGCGGAGCGCGAGGCCCGTTTGAGGACCACGGTGAAGGAGATCCCGATGTCTTAGCAGGCCGAATGGGAACGAAGGCGAGCATGTGTGCCCCTTCGAGAATCGAGAATCGAGCTTCGAGAATCGCAAGCCTCGCCTCCCAGGTGGGGCAGGTTCGATTTGCTCCGCGAATCCCACGCAGCCTCGTTCTCTCGGCTCTCGAAATCACCGGATCTGTCCTACGAGCTCGTGATGGGGATTCGCGACAACCTATTCGCGACAACCTATTCGCGACTTCATACAACCATCTGCATAGGGGAAGATGCCACTAACTAGTACGCGTCTAGACGATCGTCCGGGGAAGTGATTTCAAAATCGTGGAATAAGTGGCGTTTAATGGGACCAGGAATGGTGGGGTGATCATAGAGGTGGGAAACTGGAAAGGTCAGAGCTATTCGGGTGTGAAAGTGGAAAAAAACAAGTGGAACGATGTCATCGAACGACAGAGTGCCTGCGGCGACAATGACAGTGATACAACTAAAGATAATCGCATTATGTAACGTTTCAGGTGGTAGTAAGAAACTCGTAATTGTGTTAGGTTGGTGGGAGAGCCAGTCGGTCTTTTAACGTTGTTTAACGTTTCTTTAACTGAGATGAATACTTTGGAACGATTCACACCGTTTAGGTACCGTATTTATAAAACAGATAGCTTTCGCTCGAGCGTGTTATTGAAAGATAATCTAAGACCCAGCAATATCCATAAACATGGAGCAGGACAAAATCTGTTTCTGGCCATTAATGTTACATTACACAATTATAAATTTGAAAAATATGTAAACGCGACTACTTGAAATTCTTCCTCGCTCTACCTATTCTTCGGATACCTTTAGATTTTCACCTCCGTTAACAGAAATCGGTCTCTTCTGATTTTCGAAACGATAGAATATAACTGAATAAATAGAAGGATTATATGGTCTTGTTACGCAAATTGATTTACTTTTATACGTATTCATAAAATCTGCATTACTCTCGTGGTTTCCTATAGGTAAGTTGCATCCCGCGCGTCCCTCCGTTGGAATTTTTACATAACGATGCAACTAATAAGGAAAGCAAAATTGGTTATACGTCTTTACATAATTAGACGTTTTACACGCGAGACGTTGCGTTTCTAGCGTACCGTTTGCTATACGAAAATGGTTGCAGTTGAAAATTATTCGTAGAGCGATCGTGACCAACTGTTGCTTTGATTATCATCCAAGACATTAAGAGCCGAATAGATACATTGCAATTTCTTTTTCAACGGTCTAGGAAGGTACAGTTTGACGTCGCTTTCTCGCAGCATTATCTCATATGATGTCGAAGCGTCGTAATATCGATTACATAACGGCTAGTTTCTCCAAATTGGATCGTTTTCCTTCCTCGTTTTACATATTGTGCTATGACCTGTCAGTCGTGACAAAACGACGTCGTGATCTTGTCCTAATTAACACTATGCTTTTAATTTTCTGTATTGTTTTCGTAATTCGGCTCACAATAAAGTACCGGTTTTTAAGTTTCTTCTCTCTGACTTCGAATTGACTTCTTATCGACTTCTTTCCGAATCTTTTGTTAAACCAAATCTCATAACTTGGATATTTTTAACAACGAATTTTTAATCGATGATTAAAGAAATGAAAATGACGTGTATACTGAGTTTTACAAATATAAGTAAGTATATCATGATGGATTTATTAATATACGAGTATTAATAAAATATATGGATTAATGGTAAATTAATGATTAATGATAGATGTATAAAATTCAAGTCTTATCAATGATGTATTAAAATTAAATACACGATTTTTAATAATTATTAATATTAATATGTGAATAATCAGGTATTTTTTCCTTTATCAGCTCTTTAGATAGTAGAACTGCTAATAAAAAAGATCATAATTATCGGATTGGAAATGCATAACATGTTTTATCCATTCATTTTACAAAGAATCGTTAAAATTTAGAAAAATGCACGGTTATAAATTTGTAAAATTTCTTTTCGAAAATTACAAACTGATAATTTTAACCATTGCAGACGATTCTAGTTGCTGTTGTTGCATCGGTTGTTTACAATTATCCGTGGAAACTGGATTGATTTCACTCACGATTACCACCGACTGACTTGTTCGGGGAATTTAATCGGGACGAACTTCACTTTCACCTTGACCATAGACTTGAAGTTATTCGAGATTTTCAGACTCCTCTCAGGTACAAAAAAAAAAAAGTTGTTTCAAGAGAGACTCCCATAAAACCGCATTATCTTTATCGAACAATCTCATAAATCGCTCTCGTTAATTTCTCTATTCTTCGTAGCTAGAAAGAAATTAGAAAGGCTCTTATCGCGCCTCGTCAAGGACTCTATCGTCCTCTAAATCGAGCTTCGAAAATCCAATTAATTCGTGGCTGCATCGATGTGACGTTATCGTGAAATTCGAAAGCGCAATTTGAAATGCAGTCCGCGAACGCGTGGATAGAAAGGATCAAGGACGTACTTCCCGACTTGGTGCTCGAGTGCACTTGCTATCGATAGACGACCCTACGTGCACGCGTTATTTTATGCGACATCTTTTTTCTCTTTTTATTCCCATCATTCGAGCGCGTTACAAAATCCTATACTGTTCGTTGGTGAGCTCGGTTCACGGCTAAAGATGTTACGAAAACCTAAACGCGGGCTATTGCCAACGAGAGTACGATCCATTTTAATGTCCAAGGTGATCACTCGAGTTTCGTGGAACGCACGACCATCGAAGAAAATACGAGGGAATTATGCAAATAAAAAGGAGGTTGTTTTTTTTTACCAAGATTGTGCAACCATAAGTCCTCACTGGCGATCTTCTTAGTTTTTATTAATACTTATCACGTATAGTGGAATACCTTGGTTCGCGAACGTATTACGAAAACACCTGTTTGCGGTCGAAAAATGCCGCTTTGCTTTCATTCCCTTGGATCAAGATAAATCTCACAGTCGCTGCACGAGAACAGGATGGAATTGTCGGTCATAAGTGTAATCGAAACAACTTTGACACCTCCGTCATTCCCTGTTGCATCAGAATTTCAAAAGCTAAAAATTAATCGTCCTTTCACGATGGAGAAGGTTTCCATTTAAAGACACGTCTTCTGCCCATTCAACGTTTTATGCTATATAATAATTGCGTTTTGATCGGCAACGCTTGAAGATAAGCATCGGCATCCCGATAAGGAGAACGATGTCTAGAAAGGAAACAGCGTTTCATCATTGGCAGACCTCGTTCCGCGAATGAAACGTGAAAGATAAAACGGGAATACGTTATCCTAGCGATTCGTCACGAGATGCAAGTCGTCCTCGGATGAGAAAGAGGCTACGATCTAAAGTCGTTTTGACAACGGCGGGTAAAGGTTTTAGTTAGTTAAGTAGTACGAGCCGTTATGTGGTCAGACGGTCGTTCATCTTCGTTTCTCGTCGCGTGGTGCCACACAGCGCCTGGATGCGTAAACGCATGAGGTATTTTAAACGCGGCTAGACTTGGTAACTTTCCAAACAGCTAGCGAGAGAGGGAGAACAGAGCGGAGAAAGGATTAAAGAGAAACAAAGTGTCAATGAGTGCTAGAAAAGAGGCCCTTGGTGTGGTCGAGCGTGAAAATCGGTCAAATGTTAGAGTTGACAGGTTCGGATGATCGAAGTATGTAATTTGCGATCTTCTTGGAACGAGAGGATTTGGAATTTCGTTCACAGGCGTAAGATGTATTATTTACGTAAACTGTAACTCAGAGCAATTTCCTTTGCGGTGTAATTTAAACTAATAAATCGTTAAGTAATTCACCGGCGAATTATAAAACTAGAGCTTTTAGGATAAATAAGTTAGAAATGAATCGCAACTAGACTGTGAACGTTTATGCATTTACGAGGAATTTAATGATGCAGGGATACACGAAACGTAGATCACGCAAAAATATATAAGTACAGTGAAAGAGAATCGTTATCGTATTCACTCGGTTGTATTGTAAAATATTTTTTTTAAATTCATTGTCGAATTGCTAACGACGATGGACATCGATTTCTAAAATACTGACCAATGTGTATTCATAATATGGCCATAATTACGACTAGGTTAACGAATAGATTCTAATTAACATTTTACTTTACAATTTTACTATATCACTTTCATCTACGATATAAAAAAAAATTTCCGAAAGGGGAAGGAAGACAACGAGAATAAAACCCATTGAAAAAATCGGAAGGTATGCACTTGGGTAAAGTATTTGGGACGTATCGTTTGACCAATAACGAAAGTCGATAGTCTTGACGAAAGTAACGGATCGCGCACCTTCCGAGAACAAGCAAGACGTTTTTTTAGCCGGTTCCGAAGAAAGGTAACCCGAGACAGGGCGAAGTGCTCATCTGGTCCCGGAGATAGCGGTTCTTGCGCAACGACTGGACCTCGAAAAGAAAGCGGATGCTCCGGCACCTCTCATTCCACGTCAGTTACTTGACCACGACAGATTCGTGTTTTGCATTCGATGGCTCTTCTTGTGCAACATACTTTAAGAGACAGGAACAATAAACTCCTTTGAAACGCTAAATTTGTTTCGTTCTCTAGTATCGTATAAATTCATCTACAACACGTACTTACTTAAGTGATTTTCGTGACGAGAAAAGTGGTAAGCAACTTTCTAGTTGAAGAGCTGCAAACGCTAGAACTTTTTCCATCTAATGTAACGCATTCATCTAACGTTCGTTATAAAACCACTCGATCGATTACTTACGTATCTGGATCACCTCGAACGCGGGTTTAACGATCGTCAGAGTTCACTGAGTATATCGTAACGGTTCAACCAGGCGATTTCGATGATTTTCACATTATATGATGGATATATCGCTCGATCGATCAATTATCAGGATCCGGAGTAACTGGTTTCGCGTATGGCGACAAAGTTGCACTCACTGTCGAGTAAACGGTCTCTAGAAAACCCACAAAAAATCTAAAAGTGTAAATATCATTTGGCGACTAGGTCGGTCGAAACTTTCGATAACTGGCTGGTAGTTTCAGACGAAGAAAAACGATTTTTAACAACAACTATGGTATAACTAGGTTCCGTCGCACGTGCCTTCTTCAGTGATGTTCTGTAATGGTTCTCAACTTTCTCTGTCAATATTCACCACAAAATTCACTACGATGGCATACACTATTTCTTCTCTATCTTCGCTCTTTTCTCATAATCAGTATTTCAAACGGTAGCCGCGGGAAAACTCGATGTTTCTGAATACCTGCGTATCGCGAGACGTTCCATTCGCGCCGCCACAGAGCGGGCCCAGTATCGATACGTCGAAGCTCGATACGCGACGCCTCCGATGCCGGGATAGAGGCGAAGAGCCAGCCGCCACGAAGGAAAGTTGTAACGGGGAAATTGGTCGAATGAAACGCCCGCTACTCTATCGCTGGCGACGAAGGTGGGCGAAATTTATGGCGTAATTCTAGCACCGCGTGACTTAATTCGTTCGAATCGTTTTTTCATCCGCTACCGGCATTTCTCCATAACGATTGACGTACTTTGCTATTAAAGAAACCTACGTCATATCATGGCTTGTCATGATACATTTAAGAATACAAAAGTCCAGAGAGTAAATAATATACAAAAATAGACATATGAAATGTCCAAAGTGGAGTACTCGTCCTAAGTTTTAATAGGCGAAACAAATTGCCATGTAAATTCCATTTGTTTATTTCTTTCTCCCCCCCCCCCAAAAAAATATATAAAATTACATACAAATCCACAGTCTGCCCAGTGTATTTCACCGATGATCTCATTTACAGAAGAGACATAATTGACAGTATCATTGATTAGCTCGTCACTGGTCTGTGAAAATTATACCGCGGATGTTTATGCATTTATACGAAATTCAAGAATGCGTAAACATATAGAAAATATCCAAAGCAAATTACTTCTTATAAAATATCTATTTGAAGTCCTATTTCATTAGTGTCGACAAAAATGTAAATTTGCATAAACGTCCGCAGTCTAGTGATGATACAGGAGAAAGAGAAGAATTCTGATTGCATTATGAGTCATGAGGATTTTCTATTGTTCGAGAACACACGGACGAATATTCGTAGGAAATCATGAGCCTCTTAATGGGCTATCTTACAATGCAAGGTAACGAACCGACCATGTAATGATTTGATTAATTGCATGATGTACTCTAACCCACTTTCTCGTATTTCGGACGAAAGTTGCTATTTCCCCGCATTATCGAAACTCTACCGCAAACATTCTCGAACGTGTTGAATAAAACCTAGGTCGGATGATTTACTATCAATCAGGATCTTCCGGCAGGATGATCGAGTTGCCGATCGGGTCGAAAGCTTTCGCTGTCGAGAATTCGCACGGTCACGACAGAGACCGCGACGTGGTCCATCCTAGAAAAGCGAGTTTCTTCCTCGCTAGCCAGGCTGAATTGCATTTATGTAACGTTACCTGTGTCTGCGTATGTTACATGTATCCTTTTACCAACCTCAGTTCGTCTATAATGGTTTTACGTGACCATGTGCGTGTTTGTATTTGCAGCGATGGGTCATAGGAACGTTCGAAGTTCCTATAGAAAATCTCGGGTCATTGTGTTTCACCGTATGGGGTTATGTCAGGTATATTTTACCTTCTGCATTCTAGTGGCGCAACTAGAAATGCATCGATGACATGACAATTTTTATTTGCTTTTATTTTTACAGATAAAAAATGAGAAAAGGAAGAAGGTCGCTATATAAATAAATTCGTATGTTTTCATTCGCACGGGATTAGATGATTTTGAGAGAAGCTGCGGAGCTATCTAATTTCATAAAATTTCCAAACACATTTCTACAGTGGAATTTCATTTATTTGAATGGAATTTTAACGAGTGCTTGATTTATACTTAGCGATGGAATCTAGTCTCTAATATATTTTTATTAGTGATTTATTTATTCATATTAACAACGAAATAAGTAAATCTGCAGCTCCTAAATAGACTTTATACGCTTCTATACGCATATATACGCATTTATAGATAGCTAATGAACAGCGAGAAATTCAAGTACAAGTCTGCTATATATTGCTAAACATATTGCATAAGGTTGTGCTTAGATCTGTTCTATATTTTTAAATTTAATACACAAAACTAAGCTTCTAACACTTTCTACCAATTAAGGACTATGTTTTCCGTGTTAGAAAAAGAATTACTTTCTTTTGCTTCTTGCGCTCTGTTTTCACTTGGTTATGTTAACAACGTAGAATTGTATATCATTACAATTACAAAACACATATTACATATCCGACAAATGGTTGTGCGGTTAGATTGAAAACAATATGAGGATCAGAAGGTTAGACGAATCCATTTATTTCAGCGTGAACTCCTTTTATTACGTGAATGAAAAATTATAGTCAAAGGATCAACGAATCCTCGTTATGCAATCCAACATTTTTTCATTTTCATCGTCAATATCCACTGGATGATTCTAGTAAGGCGCGTATAATTTACAACCATTTAAAATTACAAAATTTAATATTTTATATTGATAAACTCAAGAAGATCTTCTTTATTTTTCAAAAATAAATTAAATTTTCCAGCCTCTTTTAATCTTCACGTAATAGCTGATTTTTTAAAACCATAGTTGAACAGCAGTTCTGTTTCCACATTCGTGTTTGAGATAAAACACTACAAAGATTATCTAACGGATGTTGCAGATCAGAAGAAAAGGATTAATTTGTCGGATAGGGCTACACGAACTGTGTGATTCTCTGATGTTCCTTTCGCATAAATGAACTTTTGCTGTATTCAAAACTGTGGATCAAGAAATTTATAGCGCCTTGTAGCGATCGTTAAGCATATGCGTATCAGTCCGCAACATGAATAAATACATATACCGTCTCTACTTTCTCCGCTCGGCCACGGAACTTCCTACATCGGTGCTATATTCAACAAGTCAACCATACGTTCATAAACACCACTCCAGCCATAATATCGGTTTACGCGAATTACATCGATTCCATAATTTACTTTTGCAAAACAATAAAGCGTTACGATATTGGTACGAGTTCCTTCCCGACCAGAGAAAGTTCTTAATTTTCTTCGTCCCTCTGACAACTCAATCCTATCGAACGGTAAGAAGGAACCAGCGTTACCTGTTGAAAGTATATTTATATCGCGGCTTTCATAATGATAAAACGCGTGGCATAAGTGGGAATTATTCACGAGAAAAGCGTAACGTTGATCGAGATCGTGTTATGCAGGTGTCTTTTCTAACAAACAAAATATCACAACATTGCAATGCAGTCATAGAAATGTACGTCTGTATGTATGTACATATTTATATATTCGCGTATTAAGTTCGTCAGAACGTGAATTCGTTCGAGTACGCATCCACGTAACCATGGTCGTATCATTTTACTTCCAAAGAGAGCCTAGAAGAAAAACAGATCTTTTTGCATCGATTGCCAAAGAATTTCTCCATCAATAAAATTCCACGTGTCGAGATTGCGTGCGATTACACGATGCAATTCTCTATGCTGCTACATGAGCCATGTAACAAAGTGGATACACTTGTTCTGAGTCGCGTTTCGCAACGTGGACTTGCAGTTGGTATCTTCTGAAGGCTTTTCTATCGAGTACAATTTCCAACGGCAGAGATTACTGCAACGCAACTTCGATGTTAATTAGAAAGTTCAGAAACGATCGAATAATCTGAAGAATCAACGACGATGCGGTAATACTACTTTACAGGATATTTGTATTTGTTATCATCGGATAAATTGTAAGTGCCACTTTAATTGTACTTTTCGTGATGAATTCGATTAGTTTGTCCCTGTCACGAGAGATTTTTTGTAGTGATATTTAGTAACGTATAATTTCTTACAATTACGAAGTGTAGGATACTAACAGAGTTGTGATAACTGGATGATTTATTAGTTAAACTTGATGGCTACCTTTAAACTATAATATTATTATTATTATTATTATTATTATTATTAAAAAGACATATATATATAAAAATACATGTATTATTAAAACAAAGATTATTTTTAGATTCTTTGAGTTATAAAACTGGTTACGAAGGTTTTTTATATTGATACAAAAAAAATCTCTGATGTAATGCAGCCAGTGATATTTGAATAACAAATGTACGTAGAAGTATACCTTTGTATATACCAAATAGGAAAGTATCTTATTACCATGTTTTTTAATAGGTAATTTATACTTATGAGCGATAGTATATCTTATAGCTTGAAATATAAAAGGTGTACAGTAAATAATTCCCATTTCCTAACGATTTCAAATAACACACGTTACCTTCTCTCGAAGTACAATGGAAGAGCACTACGAGAACAATTCGATAAGCTTCCCGCAATGAAAATACTGGGGATAAAAATCTCGATTTCATGTCTCCCCATAAGTTTTCTACGATCTATGATCATGTGTCGTCGTAACAATTCTATTGCTCAGTTACACAACTCTTTTATAACTCGTTTGTGTAATTGTTATGTACACAGGGACTAAGAAGTGAATCGCTTTAGTCTCTTCCACGAAACGAAAACATCAGTCCTAGAAGAAAGTAAAAGTACCAAAGAACAGGATCGCACTTTATTTATCGCCAGATTCAATTCGTTCGATTTAGAAGATCTTTCCATGGCATATTCACTCGTCAACAGTTCAAGCTTCGTATTGTTCGACCGCGAATTAATCGACACGTAATAATGCGCGAAATAGGAAGCTCGACCGCGACGAGAGAGCAGACTCGAGAGTAAAAGTATCTCCAATCATGTTGTTACGTAACGCGAAAACTTGTGAAATTTCCGCATGAAAGAGTACACAGTCCAAGACCTTAAACTTTGCGGCTGCTGATTAGGTTTCACCTTCTCGAGAAGAAATCGCCGAACAAACGTGATTAGGGGAGGTGTTTTAATTAAACAGTTCATCAATCCACTGAGATGGTTTTCTTTATTTTTTCTTAATATATAATGGCTACGCAAGTATTCGAACAGTGAGCTCTCGACAAAAGATTAATCGATTGTCGTAAGTGCAAACAATTTTATTAACAACTTTATATACGTGATTATCGATCATCGCAACGAATAGAGTTTATGCTTTCATCTCGTTCTGTGTTGAAATCATTGTCATTGAGAAACGCATGGACTATTGTATTAGAATGTCATTAATTACAGATGCATATTATATGAATCGATGTTGAGAAAACCGTCATTAACTTTAAATTGATGCAGTGAATCATAATTATATTGCATTACGCATTCTATTACAATCTATTCTTAATGCAATAAAACGTCTATAAATTAATCGCATATCTGCGTTCAAATTAATATCAATGAAAGATATTTAAAAATTTATCCTACTTACTATAGGTATATAAAAATATATCTTGAAAAATTGTACTCATGACAAAGATTCGTCACTCGACAAGGACGCAACGAAGGCCGCGAACTTTGTCTTTGTGTCCTAGTTATTGAGCAGGATTGAGGTCGAAGATCCATATGTTTATGAGTTGATCATTCATAATGTTTATTTAATTAGAGATGAAATTGATGTGGTGAAAGACGTTGTGAAGAAATCATTGTGAAAAAACTCTTTAGCACCTTCCACCATAGCCAGGTTGGCAATTAGCCTGGAAAAGAAAATCGTTTCAGCGTCAGATAATATTGTATTTAGTTGCCATTTTATACAGAAGGAGAGTTACAAAGATCGAAGATAATTTACTCTATATTAGATACACTATGCTATAAATATTAATTATATTATATCATAGTAATTAATTTATTATTACACAAACTTATAGGTCACAAACTTACGTCATATGTCATATAGCTCTTTTTGTCGTAAAACATTCAAATCGGATAATGGTCGTGCAATTTGAATTCCATCGAATTGAATTCCACTGACAAATTGTAAAGAAAATATTTACCTTGTTAAATTATTTATATTCGTTCGCAATTACTATATTATTTGATTTGAGAAAAAAGTTTCAAAATATTCGCCAGAATGGTGAGATGAAGCATATGATGCAACAAAATATTACTTATACGTTAACTTTGATATTAAAATTTATCCACACCTCTCAATGTTATTTTACATCTTATTAAAAGTGGTTAATGTCGTAAGACCAAAGTGATTCGAATTCGATTACGAATTATACGAGAATATTTCGTATATTTTTGCATATTATATATATCTTTTAGATTTTTAATCATTTTAATTTCTCATAAATGCATAAAAATTCGCCTAATTATGGTAAATCCAGTATAGCTAATAATTATTTCGTACCATATTATTTAACATAAAAATTCTAATAAATTGCGTCAGGTTCAAAGTTCTAATTCTTAGATATGTTTTACGCAACTAATACTTATATCTACGTATAATGCCCGTGATAAGGTTTACATCATCGAAAAAAAAGGACAGGACGTGTTTTCTCTTATTACCATAAAAACTATGATTTACCAGAATCATGTCAATACAAGCTTGATTATATCGGTACAGGTATTTTGTCGCAGAATCCGGTTACGATGTTTCGAAATATTCAAGCAGATTGTATCAACCGGATCAATCTCTGTTCCGGTAGTCGATCTTGCAATTTCACCTAATAGCTTGCGCAAACATAATAGATCCCAATAGAGAAAAATACTTAGATCTGGTGTAGGCCGCCACGTTTTGGAACATAGTAAATCGAATTAATAGTAACGGATGCAAAGAGGTACAGTGTTTGTTGTATGAGTTCTTGAACAAAATATTTCAAAACGCAGTCAGAACACGATAAATTTATTTCTTTTTGTAGAAAGTTAGATACTTTTTTTATTTATTACAGCGTGTAACTTCTGCTTCTCTTCGACTTTACTTCTCAAGAAGTAACTATGACTTTGACTTCAACGAAGATCTACAATTTTTTTTCTTATTATTTAATTTGTACTTTACAATTTGTCCAGCTGGACATTTGGTAAATTTGTCTAACTTAACTGCTAAATAACATGTGGATACCATCGGGATACCATGGTTATACCATAACCAGCGGGATACCATCTGCGAGTTTGATTATTGTATTTGTTTAGTGAGATCAGTGGGGTGTTTTCTTTTTTGTTTTCTTAGAGATCTACAATGACTACGAAAAATGTTTAATCAGGTTCTTCTATGTTTCATCATCACGATACCAACTTTTGTAGTAAAATTTTTAATTTTTTAAGAATGTATTATTAAATGCCACGAAATGTAATATACTTGAGCCTGATTAATTATATGAGTTGTTCAAAGGCCGTATCAAGCAACTCTATACACTAAAAAGTGCAGAAATGCAATGATTTTTTTACAATTTACCATTGGCATCATCTGCCGATTAATACGTCTGCATTTATTTCCTGAGAATTGAATAATCGCGTAATTATACGCGATATTCAAGTTCTCTGTTGCCAAATGTTATCAGTATATCCTATAAGTCAAGACCAGGTAAAAATGTCATATGAACGTAAAGGCTTCACGGGGTGAAGGAGAAATGTCAAACTTTAACATTTCCCAAAAAATAAAAATTTATGTTTCAATATATAAACTTCAGAAGTCACAATTTCATATCTTCTCACAGATATTATATCGAAATAAAACATTTTATTCTTCGGCATTCTCAGCTTTTACTACTAGTTTTAAATAATATAAAACAAATTTAACAGCAAAAAAATGAATCTAAAAAAAGTTCAGAAAATTTTAATTCGAATTAATGCGACGTAATCGGTGGTGAAGCACGCGCAGAAGCATATGGAAGACTGATAAACTAAAAATTTATTAAAATTGACATCCCATCCATTGTTTTCTCGTGGATTGTAGTTAGGGTTGTACAAGTATTATGAACGAACCTTCTGACAATACTAGATGTGAATATTCTTAATCTATTCATTCATTCTAATACTTCATTGCATAGTAACGCATCTCTGTTACTGCTCATGTCATATATTGTCTTTTTTGTTATAATTGCTTAATAATGTTTCCAATCATATATTTATATGATATTTTCTATTTATTTTGACCTATAGTTTCTAGCCTAACCTTTGCCCGCAAAAAATTGGCTTCTGAGCAATTAATATGTAAATGCTAAAACATAGATACAATGGTGTGCAAATAGTGTTTATAGTCACCGTTATTTTCTATAGTTCTACTTGCAAGAAGCGGTCAAGGATCAAATGTTTCTAGCATTATTACGACACAACGCAATATACATATATTGTCGCATTGAAAAATCTCCATTGTACGCCGTACGTATTCATCGGCACGACCCAAACACGAAGAAACCGAAAGTCGAAAAACGGCTGACAGGTGCAAAGGTTCTTCTTGCAACTAATCTGATTCGTTCATCTCTTCCCTCGTTCTTCGAATGCATGTGAATAGGAAAAAATAGAAAGGAATTGCGGTAATTGCTGCGGTAAAACTGGCCAGCAATAAGATCAAAAGAAATTTCGCAAATTCGCGAACGGTTCGAGGGT
Organism: Bombus impatiens; assembly: GCF_000188095.3. Lineage (NCBI taxonomy): Eukaryota > Metazoa > Arthropoda > Insecta > Hymenoptera > Apidae > Bombus > Bombus impatiens. Next base: position 1,801,399 of record NT_176882.1, on the reverse strand, counting down.
CGACCGGTGTCCCATCGATGACGAAAAGTACAACTTTCTTTTGAGAATCGAGAGTGAACGGCCTTCCCTGTTAGCGACCATATTACATTATTATGCAAAAAACCAGGAGAACCATTCAACCAGTCGTCTATTTTATATACAGAATGTTTGATAAACTTTATTTTTCTAATACTGCAATGCCTGTCCCTTAGTAACTTATGAATAATGAAATTTTAATATTCAGAAAAGACGTGTGTTACATACAGTAGAATTCCATTTATCTAATTCCATCGTGAGAAAAGTTCATGAAACTGGAGTTCGTATGTATATCTAATAGTTATAACAAATGTAATACGATGAGCACACGGGAAAAAAGGTGAATGTCAAGTTTTAACGTTTCTCGGAAAACGAAAATGTATTTTTTCTATATATAATATCATAACGTCATATTTTCTCATATGTGAAAATAAAACACCATTTTATTCTTCACATTATTTTGCATTATTCTCAACTTTCGAAGCATTTACTTCTTTCTTTCACTGTTTTTATTTGACATTCCTCATTTTTTCGTCGTGGGTTCAATATCTTGTAACTACTGTGAAACACAGAAAATTTTAATTCGCGGTGTGACATAGCCAATAACAAAGAACACACGTAGGAGCATACGGAAAAAGTTTTAAAATTCGATATTTTCCCTTTGTATATTCGCTGTGTGACTTTCAGTTCATACATAGTTGAATTGTATCATTAAAAATAAGTATACATAAGCGAATTCAGTAATTTTTTCCACTAACAACTAAGTAATAAGATAATATGAAAAAACAGTGTCACTCACGTAAAATGTTATAACATTCTGTTTCGTGAAGGTACAAAAAATCTATTGAAGACATATTACAGAATACATGCAAAAACAGATGTTATATTTTATAAATAAAAGAAGTAGATTATCTCATAAATCCTTTAATCTCTTTGGCAAGAAGAAATACTAACGAGAACACGTATCATACAAATACTATCCTTCGTTATTTTTTATGAAGGTAGATTTAATAATCGAAATTAAAAAAAATTCAGTAGAATTATTTCTGTAAAAGGATCTATAAATCTGTGATAAATATGTATATCGATAAGAATGTATTTTCTAGTCAAACTACGTATTATACAATTTTTATTTATTTTGTGAGTATAAAAAGGACAGGTCATTACAAATAATAAAACGATATTATAAACAACATTTCAACAAAATTTCCAATTTACCTGTACACAATTCACTATTTTATCTCATAAACACGTTTTCCAAAAACCTCCTCGATTGCAAGTGAAATGTTGCATTGACATAACGTTGATTCTCAATGAGTTAATTGAGCTAAGATTTTATTACGGTAAAAGAAGTTCTAGCGTATCAAGTTGCGTGTCGAGTAAATTTTCCAATATTCCTATAATCAATGGATACGTTATTGCCTATCGAATATCCCAGTTCATACAGCGTATAATGTACGACGACTATCGTCAGGTCTTCCGTGATCGTTTAGCATGGTTGGTAAACCAGGCGGACGAGAAAAGGAAAAATGAAATCGGGAAAAACGTTTCGATCTATATTAAAGTTCCTCTATATCATACAGTGTCCATTGAACGGTGCTACCGGAAATTCGACAGTTCCAGCGTGACTTTCACGGTCCGATAACGATATTGCCAAGTACACGAAACGGGTAATGCAACTTGATCGTGGGTGGTGACACGAATGAACGGAAGAACGCGATCTTCCGCGTTCATTCATAGGTCAAACGGTGAAATGTACTTTCACCTTCCAACTTCGGAGTCAGCCTCGACCGTGAACGCGATTTCAAAGCATGCAACGAATTTTGAAACGACCATCTCTTTCCCTCTCATTGAGATCTGGTCGAAAGATCTCACGAAGTGCAACGTGTTCGAGCAAACAGCTAGCGTGTAAGTTGATAATAATCTCTTATTTAACGATTGTTGAAACCATAGAAGATCATTAAACTGCGGATGCTTATGTAAATTTGTGTTTCTAAACGCGATTAAAAGAACGAGATATAAATAGAAAGATACGTGCTTCATCCTTCAGATACTGTAACAAGTATGGGAAAGTTCTGCAGTATCAACGAAAATTAGTTTTAATTTAGTTCCATCGGTAAATATTAATATTGTACTTATATAAGCAAATTAGTAATACAGTTACGTGTAATATATTTCACAGTCATGTTGTCTGCTTAATTTCTTATTATAACAATATAATAAGAATAACCAAGTAATCGAGTAATTTTGTCTGAATATGTCCATTATCTTCGATTTATAACAATAAATTTTGAATAGAAACTATATTACACTTTATGCAATCTACACAATTTTGCAATACTAACATTTTACATATGCATAGAAATACATCATCTAACCATCGTTCAATAGTTTACATCCTCGTAAAACGCACTGCAGTCGGTTTAGTAACGCGCGAGGGCAAAGTTTACCTAATAGATAGTTTTTTACGAGTACATCGAGTACATCTCGTAATTGACGAGTCGCGTTAGACCATTGATAATTTATAGCATAGATACTATCAGTGATAGGTACGTTTTCCGTACCTAAGAGTTATGAGACAGTTTCGAAATTTCACGAACTCATTTACATACATGTCACGTTCGATAACAAAAAGTTCGATTTTTCAACTTATTTTCCACACACGTAACACCGTGTACGGATCGATGAATGATCGCTAGAGAATTGGCGCCAGAACGTTCACTTTTAACGCGATCAACGCCATTAATAGTCAACGATTTATTGAACGCGCTATTAATTCATCGCATCTCATTGATTTTATATGATCCGAGTGAAATCGAGGCGTTCAACCAATGATACATCTATTTAACGATTACTCCATGACGCTGTGTAATCGTATACGAACGATAGTATTACGGAATAAACTTCTTTTTCTTCCTCTTTCTTTCTTTTCTCATTTGTCTCTTCTTATTTTCCCCGTTTTTTCTCTCATCTTTTTATTATCGTCATTTTTCTTATTGAGATATGTATAATTTTGTGCGCTAGACTAGATTGGCCGCGTAGTAGTGACACACGTATGTGAATATGAGTGTGCGGAAGTATGTGTGTGCGTGGCGTCTCAAAAAACATGAATGTAACTGTTCCGTTGGTAGTTTGGTATAGAATATGGTGAGACACAGAGAGTGCTGAGTCGCGTGTAAATGTATATCGACGAAGATCCTAGAAATCGTTTATTAAATAAATCTAAAACTATTTTAATATAAATTCTAAGTGTAATCTTAGTGTTCCTTTACTTTTATTTCGGCAATTAAGATTCACAATTCTCAACGCTTCTTTCATCTTCTGTCATTTTTTTTTTTTTTTTTTTTTTT
>NT_176882.1:1768831-1798014 GCF_000188095.3 Bombus impatiens | reverse complement strand
TTTTTTTTTTTTTTTTTTTTTTTTTTTTTTTTTTTTGTAAGGAAAGTATAACGCGTTAAGTGACTCGTTTAATGATTATTTCTATTATTCTCAAAATAAAATAGAACCCTGATTTTTTAATATACCAAAACAAAACGATCGATTATCGGAACGTCGATTGGTGGAAACTTCGTAAATAGTTACGTTTGACAACAAAATGTTTTATAATACTCGGATGTCTCTTTTTACAGCGACATAAGGCAATGAAAAAAACGATTGCCGCATTCCACGTACATACAGCTTTTAAAAAACCGCGAAACCTTTCATTAAAATTGAGAATGAAACGATGAAATGCGACCATCTCGTGAATCATTTAATTAAACGGGTACCGTAGGTGGTGAGAGCAAATTTATAGGTTACCCTGTCCTTTTCAGGAGAAACAACAACCATTACGTCATGTGTGTGAAACCACATTTGTCTTGTTCGAGAATGCAACGCCCAAATACGCTCAATCCCCTTTCCGAGTCACGTAATCCGCTATCTCATTACACGTCATGCACTTCCACGTATTCGTGGAATAAATTGGTCACATATTTATCGACTTTTGTGGCAAAAGTATATATTTTATATATAAAAGAGATTATCGAATAAAGCTTTCCTGTTAGAAATATTAAGAAACATATTTCCAAATATCTATGACCCTGAATAAATATATTTTATATATATATCGTTTGTATACATAGAAATATATTAAGAAACAAATACACATCATCGATGCATGTTATTAATGAACGTCAGTTTAATGACTTGTATTCGGATATTATAGAATTCCTTTGTGCCACTTTCATACGACGCAGGTGACGAAACCACCATTTTGCAATGTTTTAATAAACCTGCTAATTATCGAGCTGCTGTCTTATCACGATAACCCAATTTTTTTTCATAACAAGGTGGCAAATATAGATCGTGCAACAACTACGTACAAGCACAGGAATAGTTAAAAAAAATCGCTTACAAATAAGTGAGTAAGACGTTTTATCGACATTATCGTATTTAATTTACCAACTAATATCAATACTAGTAAGATTCGCATGTTAGACGTTATAATTATAATTAATAGTGAAATAAATAAATGAAAAAAATAGTGAAATTTTATTCGTTTTGTTCCTAAACTTGTTATTGCTATGCAGAGGTATTTATTAATCATTACTATGAACAGTGTAATAGAATGACAAATGAAGTTCAGTGTAGAAGATAATTTATATCTCTTTATCCTCAATTTCCTGCATTTTTGAGTTACAAATGCTTTCAACATTTTATGGAAAATATATACAAATGCGTTACGTATGATAACATTTAAGATGTAAAATTTATGGTTAATATATTTTACTATTTTCTACTTTCCCTCAAGTCACACTGTTATACCATGATTAGCTTCTCAAAACTTTAAACATTTTGATTCTTTCTATATGTGCAATGATTTCGTGGAAAAGTTTGCAAAATATCGTCGTTATCGAAATATGCAAATGCATAATATGAAGGTTCTAGTACCGACAGTAGAGTTTAACATAGACAGGAAAACAAAGTTTAAAATATAATAATTATGTATGTTCGATTGAAATAGAATGGCCTCAAATTAGGTCGAATCGAAAGTATCAGATCGATGACGTATTTTGCATCCTTGGATTATCACGAGCTCGAAATTAGTAATTAGCTTGTATCTATATACAATATCAATTGCACGATCATTACCGCAATTATGCTAAATTCTTTAATAATGAAGTAATTCACAATCTTTTGTTGCTCGATTCTGCGACTTCCTGCGACTCTGTATGTGAATGACGGTTAATCAATTTCACGCTTAAGTTTCGCGATATTAGACAAAATCAAAAGGCAGACGGAGCGCGAAAGAACTCACTTTTATTTCTCACATATTGCACAAAAAATGATAATACGTAATATTCTACCCAGTAAAGGAACAAACTGTAAGAAACAGCTTGCTGACGGATAAATCAGCATTTCTAAACTAATTACGTATATCTTGAAGATACGTGTAACTTGTTTGAACGTTCCCAAGGCAATTTCTATCGACGTTCGGCTTTCTCTTTCATTCAACCCTTCCAAAGGGACAAATTAAATTTGAAAAGATAAGAATCTCAATATATATATATAAGACATTGAATAATAAAATATAACAAAATATAAAATATAGATATATTAATAATAAAGTACAAGATACAAAACATATAAAATAAAATCTAATTTATCATTTTCTACATACTATAGCAACGTATACTATATCGTTTCACGTTGTTCATGTACATAACTTTAATTAATATGAAAGGTAATTGCCATCATCTATGGATGTCTTAAACTTCTCGTAAAACTACATCAACTTAGAATTCTATCCATTCATCCACGAGTACTTCTACTTACAGACATTTCGGTAACCTGTTATTCCTTCGGCATAATCGCGATAGAAAATTACTACTTTGACAAGTAAGAGCGCTATAAAGATAATATGTATTATCATCTATAGTCTTATTAATCGTTGTGGTTTACTAGTAGTTATGCTAATAGTCTCGCTAAGAGGAACCGATGTACTGGATGGCGTGCCATATTTAGGGGGTGGACCGTAAGGTGCCGATACCGGTTCATTCGAGCTGTTCGACGAGGCGCCTAAAATAGCCGTAATAGCGTTCACTAACGAAGCAACCACTTTTAATATCGCGTTAAAGATGTCTTTGATCGATGAGCCGAGCGGATCAAGTGAGTTTGATGATGGTTTAGGCTGAAAAGTTCAGAAGCTCAGTCACAGAAAGCTAATAAGTATATTGCGGATGTTTATGCATTTATGGAAAATTTAACCCATTAATCGACTGTCGTCGTAGGATGAAACGCCATTGGAATTAAGTTTGGGATATGGTAATCGCTTATTAACGACTTCATTTAACATCGTATTTAGCTTTGTGACTTTTGGAGGCAAGTGTTTATAAAAATGTGCTTAGAGGGTTAAACGTCGTAAGATGCACATGATGTACAGAATATAGAAAAATATACAAGGTGGTTGGTAACTGGTGGTACAAGCGGAAAGGGGATGATTCTACGCGAAAAAAGAAGTAGAAAATATAGAATAAAAATTTTTTTTAATTTTTTTTTTAATTTCCCCATCGAGACAACGATCTACAGTGAGATCCATTATAACATACCGCAGGCGTACCGAGCGAAAATTCAAAGTCGATTTTCTCGAAAACAAAGTCTCAAACGAAAAATTTTTATTCTATATTTTCGACTTCTTTTTTCGCGGAGAATCACTCCCTTTCTGCTTGTACCACTAGTTACCAACCACCATGTATAAAACATTAAAACGTAAATGTACATTTTCACATATTTCCTAAAATATTAGAACACATAAAATCGAGTTCTTGTTATAATAAGTAAAAGATCAAATGAGGTTATTTGTCTTTGGAAAAATGTGAGTCTTCATAAACATCCACAGACTACTAATAAAATCTTATGTTTTTGACTCTGGGTTACAGGAGACAAGCGTAATGTACTGGCGAATAAGAAAAAAAAATGAAAGGACAAAGGAAAACTTACATAACCGTATGGACGGGGAGGACCATGGTCAGCACCATAGCTAGTGGGAGCTCCATAAGTGTCCTTGACACCTTTGGAACCACTGGAACCTGCACTGGTGCCTGCTATAGCTCCAGCGACCACCGCTTTCACGAGACTCATTAAATCTGATTTACCACCAGCTCCTGAATTCTGTAAAAAATTCAACAACCAAAGGACAGTTAACGGGCGTTCGTTAATTATTGTCAATTATTTTTAAATTAAAATTTTAAATTAAAATTGTATAATGGTCCATTACATCGATAAGATGCGAAAGCTTTTCGTTTAATATCTTTAGGTTGGCCGTTTTAGTGTTAAAAGGTTTGCAATTATTTCCAAAAACTATCGAGAGGCAGTATACGATGATATACATGAGACTGGTTTAGTAGTGAAACGGTCGATTTATTAGAGAAGAACAAATTGTTGTTAACAGAAAAGTCAATGCGTACTTTGCTAAGACTAGAGACAACTCCGGCGATTAAGTTTGAGAGCACCGTCATCTTTCCAGGTCCAACAGGCTAGAAATAAATGGATATTTTATAAAATCAATATATCATTACTAAGAAACGTAATATGATAGTAATAGTAATGAAAAATATCGTAAATAAATAATATATATGTACTTCGAGCAAGGGACCCAATGAAGCCTTAATCAGATCACCAAAACTCGATCCACCTTGACCTGGAGCCTAAAATTCACTTCAATTTGCCTTCTAATACGAAGAAACAAACATTTCCAAAAATTATTATATTTACGTTACTGATTTGACGACTCAATGGTACAGCCAATGGACCAATAATGGGCCCGATTAGCGGTGCAACTAATTGAAGAAGCGGTGTCAAAATCGCAGCCGAATCTCTTTCGCCATTCTTACCCTGAAACAAACTTTATTTTTTACCTGACCTTACCTGCGCTCTCGGTATTCCTTCTTATCCATTCCGTTTCTCTGCGAAAAATTCTACAGAAACTTGATAACTCACTCTACTAAGTTGCAACAATATTGGAAGCAACAGTGCTGGGATATCGCTTCCTCCTGCTTCGCCATCTCCCTAAAAGCGCAAGATGATGTTTTTTTTTTTTTTAAATAAACGAAGCATTTCGAGATGATTCATTAGAGTTCTTACGTCCGACAGGTCTTGAAGTATTGGAATTCCTACTTCGAGTAAATCGGCAATATCAGCGTCGGAGTCAGGCTGAAAAAATGAACAAATGTAGGATCCATGATAAATCCGATAATATTCATACAATTAGACCATGCAATAAGTTTGTATTGTTTATTTCCTTGTTATATATAGAAGCTTTATACTAATCTATCCAGCTTTTATATTATTCCCTCTTCCTTTAGATATCTTGGCTGTAATTTCTCATTAGATACAAATCAAAATGTATATTATTCATTCATCTTTCCTTCCAAATGCCTTCTGTAGATCAAATTCGATCGTATAGAATTATTCATTTCGATCATTTACTATTTTGTGTTCTTTAAAGACATGGCGAAAAATATGAACATGGTACGAACTTATTAAACAACCTAATATGTTTAACGTTTTGTATTAATAATTTCGAAATCTTCGTCGAATTTCTTACGTCGCTAAGATCTTCCAAGGCTGGTGCGACAAGCATAAGTAAGTCAATGATAGTTTGTATGGGACCACCTTCATCGTCGTCGTCATAGTCTTCATCTGACTCGCTTTGGTTAGAACTCTCTTCAGAGCCATTCTTGTTATCATTTTCTTCATCGGATTCGATGCCATCGTTATCTTCGCCGCTGTTTTCTTTACTTTTGTTACCTTCTTTCCCATCATCGTCCTCTTTGTCATCATCGTCCTCGTTGCTGCCATTATCCTCTTTGCTTCCATTGTCGTCGTCATCGTCCTATCGATTAAAAGTTCTCGTAATAATAATATTTCGCGATATGCTACACCATAGAAAATGAAATCGAACGTACCTCAACTTGTTGCGCCAAAGACGTCTGATTACGTCTTCCTTTCTGTTTGAGCGCAGACTGAAATAAACGAATCGACTTCAATAATGTTCCGTTGATGCGTGTTCGTTGTTGTTTTCGGATAACACCGGTAACGTTGAGAACGCAAGCGAATTCGAAGAAATTCTGTGATGTCACACGCGAGTTTGCACAACGATCTCTTGTTCGATAAATCCGAAGAAAATTAGACCAAAGAGAAATAAATATTTCTGCTGATTAAGTATATAAATAAATCGTTAATTAATTCATGATTTAAAGACAGATGATGAGGCGTGATGAATGGAAAAAAATTATTTTGCAGAAAATCAAAAACGCACATATACCACGTGGACTGTATGAAATCTATAAGTCGATTTCTCGTTAAACATGATACATTCATTTTCGCAATTCTTTTTCAAGTCATAAGTTGTATATACGTGTTACATAATTATTTGTGTTATGTAACACCAACTTTCGATTTTATTTGCTTACCCATGAAGCCTCAAAAAAATCCACATTATTTCGTTGATGCTCGTAATAAACAAGGCACATTGAGTAATTAACGCGTCCAATTAAATTATCTACGCCACACATGTCAAACCTCTCACATTGTCTCTAACGAATGCAACCTTATTAATTCACACTTTTCTTTTATACAGTGTCAATTTATGCACACCTTTCACCCGCCTACTTCTAATAACTTTGAAGTTATACGGTTCTTGCTTTCTCATTTCTTCGCAAAGATAAAAATATATCTTTACCGTTTGTCCTCCTTTAACATCTACAAAGCTAGTGAACGCTGAAAGCCCACAACGTTAAAGCGTAAACAATTCAAACAATCGAACTAACAGAAACGCACATTCTGCTTCTATTGGGAATTTTCACTTGTGACGTTTACATTATGTGCCACATCAAGTGGTCAAATATGTACTATACTTATACTCATCACTGAACTTACCGGTGGCTTCTGAGTAGAATAAAGTTGAGTTCTCTGTGACTGTGGAACCCTTTGACGCACTGGAACCCTCTGCGTAGTCGATGACGTCTGTTGATTCAACGGAGGCGGCGTAAGATTCGTCGACGGAGTATTATTTCTTCTGATCGCGACTATCGTCTTCAAGAACTGATTAATCGGTGATGATTGACGCTTTCCTTCAGATTTTTGTTTCTTCGACTTGTCCTTCTTCGCGCCGTCCTTCTTCTTCTCTTGCTTCTTCCGTTCCTCCTTTTTAGAATTGTTCGTTGTTTCGTTTACTTGAATGCTATCATCGAATACAACGTTGATTTGTCCAGATTCGTTGGTCACGGTGTAATTGGTATCAAAATACGGTGGGAATTGATCAAGAGGATCTCTAGTTGGTATCGTGAAGTATTTGCCACCCTCGTTCTTCAACGTGGTCGTTTGTACAGGTTCTTCGTGGGTAAACGTAATCACCGCTTCGAAAGGAACTTTGAACAGCGGTTTTACGGAACTTATGTTCCTCTGTTGAGATAGAAAATCAACGCCTTTCAATGGTATTTCATCGTTGAAAACCAGAGGACTCCGCGTGGTGAACGTGATCTCATCCGTGATACCCTGGTTACTGGAAACATTCCTCTCGACTCCGTCGAAAAAATATCTAGTAACAAAAGGATCGTTTGGGAACTTGATGTTGTCACTAGTCATGGTCACAGGTAGATAAGTCCTCGCAGGAGGCGAAACTACGTTCGTATTTCGAACGACATCAGTAGGTCTCACGTCGATGCCAATAGCTGGTCCAAAGTCAGGAAATTGAGGAACAAACAGCTGTCGATCCGCGGATTTCAATAAATTCGTCGTGTCGAAGGCATCTTTGATGGTTGGCTCTTTGAATCTCGATCTTGGAATATTTATATTCGCTGTGATCTCTAGTGGACTTGGGACAGTGGTATCGGTGATCGCGAAGCTGTTAAATGTTGGTTGAAGTTGTCGATTGTTGTTAAATAAACTCTTCGTAGTCGCTCCGTTGATCGTAAACGATGGCAACTGTGCAGTAGCGTACACCTTATCGTTCGATAACTGAAGGTTTCCATTTCTTTGAAGGCCTCTGACGTTCTCGGGTTGTCTACGATTCTCTGAAACTCTAACATTTTCAGGTTGTCTACCGTTTTCCAGAAGTCGAACGTTTCCAGGATGTCTATCATTCTCTACAATTCTTATATTTTCCGTGTGTCTACCGTTCTCCAGGATTCTAACAGCTGCTGGAATTTTCGTTTTCTCAAAGTTCTCGGCGTATCTCGTGTTCTCGAAGCTCTTTGTGTTCGCATAATGTCGGATAGCATTGACAGGTTTGATGTTATCAAAATTTTGCAATTCCAAATTTCTACCGCTGTTCTGCGCTCTTACGCTCTCGAAACCTTTGCTGTTGTCGAAACCTCTGTTGCTCTCTGCCGCTTTGACATTTCCAGTAGGTTTCGACTGTGACTCTTTCACAGTAGTCAGAGTGATATTTATTCGAGACGCCATTAGACCCATAACGTATCTGGCCCATGCTACCAAGTCGTCCTTGGTCGCAATTTTCAGCGGTAATTGAATCTCCAGAATTTTTGGCACAGCGGAGAACCCGTTTCTCGCGTCGTTCGAAGCGTCTTCTGGCAAACGTTTCGACAACGGTGCGGCCATTGAAATCACCAGGTTTGTCGCTATAAGCGCGAGCATCGTATAGGACCCTGGTATTCTTCTCGACAACAGGAAAAACATCGTTATTGATCTTCTTTACGAGACAATTTATCGAACGATAAGGTATTAAATATATTTAACAACACTGATACTCAATCGTTATTCAACGTCCACGCGAATTCATAGAACAAAAATCGACACCTGGACGTCATTTCTGCGCAACAGGCGCACCTTCCATTTGACACAGAATCTGTCGTTGCTTGATAAAATCGACAACGTATTCCCACTAGGTATTGCACATGTCGATCGTAACCGTTATCGGGCAAAGGGAAATTCGACGTAGAATCGCGACGTGAAAACTGATCGGAGACATGGAAAAGTGGATGTTTTATAGCGGGATGAGTAATTGGTCGCCCCTTTCCTTGCTGATCGTGGAAGCGTGCACTTTTTCCGTGCGCCGATCGGCATATTGGCATTTCTAATGACAGTGTACAACGCCGCGGCGAGTGCACTCACTTCCGTCGTTGCATTCGCAATTACGGGGGTGCAATTCCTCGTAGGAGGCGCGGTGCACGCAAAGTGCGGCCGACGACAGGCTTTCGCAACGCACGGCAACCGCCTAATCCGAAAAAACGTGTGTAATGGATTCGAAGTGTACAATTGGGACGTCGATTTACTAATATAGCATCTTTATCTCTTAATGGGTGCTTCATGAAATCTCCAAGTCTGTACTTTATGGATGGTCTGTCCTTTGTTTCTTTTGTCTTCGAAGTGATTGCGAAAAGAAGCGGAGAATCTTGAAAAAATTCGTGTTTACGGTAGTCCATTTTACATGTTGACTTCGGACAGGTGAAATGTTATGGAAGAATGCGTTAGGAGAAATGTTAGAATTTAATTAAGATTAGAATTAAGATTAATAATGTGTGGAAGACACAATGTTTGTGTTGAAATAATATAATGTGATATTTATTAAACAATTATTACAGGAATATAAGTAAGTATTGTGGAATGTAGACAGTTGGCTAGTTATTCACAGACTAACTGGCTTAGTGACCCATGGCCCTTGAAAAGGTTTACAACCCCACTCTCTATGCAGTAATGAGTGTGACCTATGTGGGTGTCTGTGTGGCGTCACACGTGCCACAGAACCTTCTAGTAGCTTCTCGACGTGCCCATCGAGAATGTTTCATCCATATCCTCACGCTTCTTCCGGCGAATCTTCGAAAGAGCATGCACGTGTTAGCCGCCGTGGTGCAACTCACGAACGCACGCTAGTGGGGATGGCGCTGGGCAACGAAGGGAAGAATCCGTACGATCAATCACCTCATCTGCATGCGATTGATATCGTTGTATTCCAACAAGAAGACGTAAGGATTATGAGAGATCGTGCATGGAAGTAGTCTAACAGTTTATGATGGTCACTAAGTTCAGATGCTCGCTTATCTTCCATGGTAGAATTATATCGATATTTATAATCATTTTTCTCTTATCGCCTGTAAAAGTTGGAATTATCACGATGAAATCTGTTATTTTTGTTCCTATCATCTTGTCGACATACGCTTCTTTCTTCTTTCTTTTGTAGTAACCATAGTAATCATATTTACGTAGATCGAAACTGTTCTCGACTTTTGTCGACAAATACAACAAAGCGAATTGCAAAAGTTAAACAAATTGACAATGAAACCTTACAATTAGCAACTTGTAGTTGGCCGTGAACGTGATGTTGAAGTATTAGAAGGTGGTAACAATGACCTTAGCATTAGGCGAATAAACTGCCACTGCGTTCATTAACAGTTTTCAGTACAAACAAAACAAGGACAAGTTTAACTCTATCCCACGTTGATGAAAGTTACCACGCTGGTTCGTGCATATTAAGTTAATCGCACTCCCGCGCCGCCGTCTGAAGTTGATCTAAGATTTTACTCGAGTCACATTGACCTATACTTTCAGTTTCTTTCCAAAGTGATTTTATCGTCGTAACTTTGATAAATTCGCGATAAAACGTTATCTACATCGATCTTAAATGCCTAATGAACTATATCCTTATATAAGCGTAGAATGGTTCATTGGGTGTTCGATATATGAACTTCTCGAAAGAGAAATTCACCAGCTCAATTTAAAGGAGTATATTTCTTAATCTTATTACCATTCATGGATACGTGATTAGCAAATTAAATTTAATTATTAAACGACTGAAAACGTGAATAGGATTAAAGAAGTGAAGCATAACAAAAATTAGTTTCATTTATTCAATACTATAACGAATTCATCATATTTCCGCACCCTAAAATATTCCATAATCCATAAACATTCGCAACGTAGTGATCTAGCTTCATAAAAATCTTCATAAAAACTGTTTTCGTAAGCTTATCTATTCCAAGACGATGGCATAAATAACCGCGAATGCCAAGATAAATATTAAAAAAATAATGTCTGTAACATCTTCAGCTTCCTCTATTTTTCTATTTATAGAGTTGATCAACATGAGTTCCGAGCATACCGCATAAAAATACAGTACAAATATCATGAAGTATTCAGCAAGCTGCCTCCTGAAACACGTAAAAAAGAGACGAAAAGAAAAAAAGAACGATGTACGTGACATGAGAAAGTCAACGATGATTCTACAATCGATAAAATTGTGAATGATTAAAACCAGTCAACGAACTGTAAACTCCGCTACGTTATCACGCTGATTATCAGCGATCGAACAGATATAGCGACGTATCGTGGAGCCTGGGCTCTGTCTTACAACTAGCACCGTTAGATCGGTTTACTGACCAGCCTCAAGAGACTGTATATCGTGCTACGACGATCGTACTAAACGACGGCTGGACGCCTTTTATAATCCTTTGAAGGTCGATTTCGTTGTTCGATAGAATTTCAATACCCTCGACGATTTGCGATTCCATCGTCAATCTTTATCTTTCATCCGCGTGTTAGGAAAAGATAGAGTCGGGATCATTCTTGTTTATGCAACGATCGCCTTACATCACCTTCCAATTATTCGCATCACTTGTTCAGCTTCCGCTGGCAATCGGTGAACGTTCATAAATTAATGTCAAAATTTTGTTGAAGCTCGAGTTCAATTTTAAAAGCACGTCTAGATGTTTAAATGCGAAACTGTGAATTGACTATAAGTTTGTTAAAGATCATCTACAAAAGTGAAAATGTTACGACGTTACTGAAACTAAAAATATAAGCTGTGAATCGATTATAAGTTTCTTAATGATCGTCTATAAAAATTAGAAAGTTCTTAATACGATACAACGGTCCTCAACGACTTATCGATTCAGTTACGTTTGTTCGTAAAATTCCACGTGTCGATCGGAACGCGTGGCTTTGCACACATACATGCAGATGTAGGAGGACAGATGGAGGTTGTTGTCTCTCATGAATGTATGTATAAAGAATATTTATTTGACATCGGCGATTTGTAATCCTTCTTCTTCCTTTGCGAAATCTACTACAAATATTGCTTAGTTTCTTAATTTAAAAGTTTAAGGTTACATTTTCGAACAGATTTACGCGAAAGCCGTTTTTTTCATCTCACATTTCTACATATCGTAATTAAGTATTAAGTTGTTCGGAAAGTGTCTTTCTTTCGCACACATGTTTTTTACAACAGTGCATCTTCGTACAAACGTGAAACCAAGTCTGTGAAACGTCACGGTGTAATTCGACAAAATAGTATAAAACAAAACACGTTGTGCGTCTATTATTTCCTCATAAAACGAATGAAACTTTTCGGACAAGATAATATAAAGCATCACGACACGCCACAAATGGAACTATCCTTTTTATGCCGAGCCAATTTCACACATATTAATACGAATTATTGTTTTTATACTTTCTATTCTATGAGCACATTCAACGTTCTTTATTGATTGCTTTTTACGTGCAAGATTCTACTCCGCGAGATCTTGTAATTTTCTACCTTCTAATCGATTTCAGGTAAACTTAATAACATCTCTGACGTAACCAGAGAAACTTAGAAGGGATAAAAAGGAAATAGAAGGGTCAGTTAACACTTTGACTGCCATCTTTCTTACAATTGTAAAAATTGTAATTGACAGTTAGGGCATCTCGAATATAACCGATAAACTGAAGATACTTTGAAATAAAAAGTGCCCCACTGAACAATTAAACATTTTTATTAGCATAAATAAAAAAAATGAGACTAAATCTTGATGATAATGATGACGACGGTGATGATGATGATGATGATGATGATGATGATGATGATGATGATATAATAATAATAATAGTAATAATATATAGATATAATAGTAATAATAATAATAATAATACAAACATGAATACGTTAAACACGATGTTTACAGGCGTCCTTATAAAATCTGATAGAGACATCGATTCGAGCATGATGATGGTGATAATAGTAATAATAATAATAATAATAATAATAATGATAATAATAATACAAACTTGAATAAGTTAAACACGATGTTTGCAGGCGTCCTTATAAAATCTGATAGAGACATCGATTCAAACAGTAGAAACTATAGAAAGTAGCTGCGCGTTTCAATTTTTTTTTTTGCTCCGTGTATATGTGCGTGCGTGTGCGCTTGTTGGAGCGCGTCCACGTTTAAAAATATATTTATTAAATGTTAACAGGATGATTCGCCGATCGTGAAAGCTACATCTAATTATTGTCGTGGTTATATGGTTGCGATGTCGTTTGCTCCTGTGCAATTAGTACCAGGAAAGAAAAGACATTGTTACTCGGTGATCGTTCGTTCAATTCTTAGCTTGCATATTGAATTTCATTTCGCTTTTTCTCTTTGTCCCTGACAAATGATTTCGTTTAGGTGGACGACACGGCGCGTAATTTTCAAGAATAGTATCGTCGATCAGTTTTTAAAAGGGAAACCTAATTAATTTCGTTTTTCTGCGAGATTTCGCAGGATTTCATAACGTCGCAGAAGGGAAAAAGTGAAAGGCATTCGGTTTCCTGCTACTTTGACCGAATGACACGGGAGAAACACGTGAAGTTCGAGATTGAAAGCACGAAACTTGGACGATCTTCTTCGAATATCTAAAGGATCATATTATAACTATGATGACACGTTGACTGCCACGCCGAAATCACATGTTTCGCTGAGGACGCCACGGGAGTATTTTTGTTATTGAAAGCGTATAATGGCAAAATAATAATAAATTGATGATGTAAGACAACACTCTTCTCCAATGGACCGTTTATCTTATTGGTGGCCATGGGTAAACACCGTGGCACCTTGGTAACAGTTGATAGCGACATATTATAACGAGGCTTCGTGTATTTCAACAAACCATTCGCATTCGTTATTTCGTCGTAAGCAAAACGTGCAGAATATATTATTGAAACGTGTAGAAGATATTAATAAAGAATATTTGCTCATTCTAAATATAATAGTAAGACATGTGCACACTTCTAACTTCAATTATGTGATTATAAAGCAGCATTTACGATTATTTTCTAAGCTGTGTTCATAATAATATTCGTATATTCGTATATTACGATACTAAATTGATTCGCGATACGAAAAGAGGGCAAGCGTCTGTTTACAATAATATCTGCAATTGTAAGTCAAAAAATTAATTAAAACGTACTTGTCATATCTTTTCCTCGAGTGATTTTCACGTAACAGTAAAGTTACAAAAACGCGGGAGAAGACGATTCGTTGTTTGGATGCTGGCAAAGATAAAGAACGTCGGTATTTTACGCAAGAAAGTGCAATAATCTATAGTACGAATATTCTGGAACGCGTCGCGCCCAAACCAAATAAAAAGCAGTAAGATCGTAGCAAAAACTGGTTGCTTTAGAATTCATGGAAACTTATCAGTTGCTAGGCTGACAATTATATATACCACATACTGGCTACTTTTCATTCGACCGATATTCAGATTAATAACCTATGGATCAGTCGAATTAAATATACTGCGCAGTTGTCGTTAAATAATTATCGTTGTTGTTAATTCTAAAATACATTGCGAAATCGTTTTGTCGTCGTGGAACTGCGCCACGACTCGGTTCATCCGTTTGCGTCATACAACGCGTTGAAATCTTCACGAGGTCAAATTCGGTCAAAAACGGATTCGTCGAAACACGATTTTGTCAAGGGTTGTTATCAGTGAAAGGGTAGCAAAGGTGTCTCCGTCTAGCGATCGTGCATGGAAACAATAATAATCGAGAACTCTAACGATCGATTCACCGTCTTCCTCTTACTGTCGGTAAAATCGCAATTGATCATCGAGGATCGGGAGATATGTTTTATCCAATGTATATAAACTTGGTTCACCAACGAATAGGTTCCTCTTTAAAAATGAGGAAGTTTGTGAAGCGTTATTTTGTTAGCAAAAGAAAACTTCAGCGTCAAGCTACAAGCACGTACGGTGACAGACATAATTAGTTTCACTTAGTAATAAATAAAACTCTACATAATTTACATAAAGGCAGAGCGAGTGACGGTCTTGTAATAGGAAATTCCGGTTATAGCCACGATGGAAAACGATTCCGAGTTTATCGGTCCGGTTTCATGCAATTCGCGCGACAACGAAGGTTAGCAACATTCACGGTGCGACCAGTTTCTGCCGTCTATTGATCTGCTCTGCAGTCTGTCGGTGCTGAATGTTTCGCCTAACGTTCGTTGCAAAACCGATAATTGTCATAAAGCTACGAGGCGACTAGCGGTTTTCTTATCGTCATATGTTCCCTCCACTTTTCGAGTTTTTGCCACTGAATAATTACACGCGATTAGCAAAATTTTCTACCGCGCACCAGCAAAAAGATGTCTTTCGTTTTGTGCGCAGAAAAATCGTCATACTTCACGAATGAAAAACTTAGTTTTTTGTTCGATATTCTGCAGTTCTTGAAAGTCAACTTGTATGGTCATTTATCGCGTACTTGCAAAACTCTTATTGATAGCAATGTAACTCTTATTATTATTATTCTAGAGAACTTACGATAGAATCTACGAACCAAATTACGAAAAATATGTTTGTGCTACCTGTTATGGGGTGTTTACACCTGGCGAATATTCATGCGTTCCCCGCTCTGATGAAACGAACGGATATACGTTCGCACTTTCGTTTTTTAATTTTACTAAAATGACGAGCGAACAAGCATTTGTTCGCTTAGCGTAAACGTATCATTACAAGACAAAATTAATGAACGTAAATTGGACGAGTGAGCCAGTTAGGATCAACATAGATGAATAAGCTTTCTAGAGCAATGTTTCACACGCGTCTTAACAATGAATTAGATCATTTGGGTTATATTTTCTTTTTACATGAATTTGGATATAACACGATTTACAAAAAAACTGCAATTCTCTTTTCGTATGGTTTCATTCGATCTGCCATATTTTCACTCTAATTTTTCTTTATGTTTTCCTTAGAATTTAATTGCCACCTATCGCCTATTTTGCTTATCTTCTGTATTCTCTATTTTATGGAAAAATGATAGAAAGTCTACTTTGTTTGGAATAAAATGTCAACATTCAGTTCCGTGAACCAGCTTCAGGATGTTAAGTTACGTGGGAATTCCCCTTAATTGTTTCTTGAATATTGTATACGGTAATTGTTCGTGTTTGAAGCTACTATTTGACCGAACAAAAATGAAATCTTTAACGCGCGTAATTATGCATGTACATATAATTATCTTCAGGAACGTACAGAATAAAAAGTATATGTAAGCGAATACACATGAAATAGAGATCTAATGCCGAGGATTTTATATAATTTATTTAAACATATGTTACTGTTTGTATAATGAATAGTCGTGTCTATAACCAGTTCTCACATTTTCATATGCGTTTTACGCACTTTCAATATGGTTTTTAGTACTGTTTTATTCTGAATCTATCTTTTGTGTAAAAACAGAAGCAGACGTGTTTTGTGTCCGGTGACGCTGCACGTCTATTGCAACATACACGAGAAAACAGCGCTCGTCTGCGTTGAATATTGCATTATAGATTCAATGCATAGACTCAATGATCTTTTTACTAGCTAACAATAATTTTTCTGTTATAATATACTTAAACACAAAGCAGTGTAAAAAATCACGTAGAATAAAAAGCAAGAAATGTCAACTGGTCGTCAAAGAAGTTTGTTTAAACAAACTTTGAACGTGATGAAATCACGATTAGATAAGAACCCAAGCTCTCTGATCCTTCTAGCAAAATCGACCTCGCATTCTTCCAAATATTAAAATGTTCGATAATCGTAAAGCATCGTTGACTATCGAGGTCGATTTTCGACTAATGTTCGAACAAAAAATATAAAGAATGTGCAAGACTAAAAGTAACGAGCGGAGCAATATTATTTATTTTTAATCAGAATGGCGTGTGACCAGAGCGCGACGCTGTACTTGCAAATTTTACGTTGCAAGAAAGACTTCGCGGAAATCTCTTTGCCGAAGTACGCGTAATCGGGACCTCATGATTTTCTTTGAGGCGGTGCAACTGCAAATCAACCGTGTCTAACATCGCCTTTGCCTTTTGTTTTGCATTCTGCTTCTATGTAAATCCCGACATTCTTATTTACGTAACGCTCCAACGTTCTGATAATCGAGTTACCAGGAAATTACGCGAGAATTCGTCCTGTTCGAAAGTGGAAAAAAAAAAAGAAAAAAGCGCGTGTCATAAGATGAACGCCCTGTAGCAAAACCTTTCTTCCGTTTCTTTTTTCGACAGGGGACGGTTTAGTGAGATAAAAACCGTGTCACGTGATACTTTCACCGATCAGATCCGTCTTCCGGCCCGTGACATTTAAGAAGATCCCATGACGAATAGCAAAAAAAAAAAAAAAAAAATTGATCTACTGACAGTATCATTGGAATTCATATTAATAGAAATTTCCTTGAAATCTAAATTCCTTTGGAAGAAGCGTTTTGATATTGAATTTCTTTTTCTGACAAGTATTTGTTTCGATTTTAATATTCGATAGTAATAATTATTAAAGGTTTTGATAGATAATCTTCTAGTGATATTCAGATTTCTGTAATTTTGTATAATTGTTCTGTTACTTACAAGATGTATTCTGTACATGTATATTTTGATCAGTCACCTGGTCGAATACTTTGATATGCGAAAAAACCGCTACAGTATTTTCCACATAACAAGGAGAAGCGTTAAATAATTTTCCGTATTGATACATGCTGGATCCATAACAAAACTACAGCGTGAAACGTTCAACTTGTAAACATTAGTTTTATATAACGCGCTTGGATATTATAGAGTTCCTAGAACGTTGCAATCGCGCGTGCTTGCCATGTTAGCAGCGAATTAATAACAGCTATAAAAATATTCTTAAATTTTCTAACAATTACTGGGACGCAAAGTAACAGACATCGTTAGCGCCGATAATAGTCTAACAACCGGTGTGTGTCATATTTTATTGCTTTAACGATAGTACAATCTTCGTAAGCGATCGTTCCAACCATAAATGAGTCATTCGGAAGCAACTTTCATTAATTCCGTAATTTGAAAAGAACATCGGTATATGTCTATTGTAATTAATGTCTCTAAATAAATGAATTAAAGGAAGTAGAAAAAAGTGATACAAACATTATTTTGTAAAATTCGTCATAGAGTTTATGCTCATTTATATCATCCTCGTGCGATAAATACACACGTGCAAGTAATTTATTCGGTTTTTGAGGAATTGAACGTTAATTATACGCTTTTTGAGAAATGTACAAAAAATAGAGCGGTGTGGTTTGCCTTTTGTTCATTTGTTCATTTGTCTACATTAGAACTTGCATCGTGAAACCTTTAGTTTCTCACCTACTTCCACCAGGTGCTAACAATTCCCAACTTTCCATTATTGGTCACAAATTTCTAAGAAGCAACTTTACGATATCATCTTCCAGCCAACTCGTGCTAACTGGCAAATTTCAATTTTCTTCATTAACATAGGAGTATGTCTATGAATGATTAACTTGTATCTGAAGAAATCTAATTATGCATCTGACACTGCATCTATACATATCAGCTCTAAATTATCAATTTTCAAATGACATTCATTCGGTGCAATATCCTTCGACATCGTAAATGTTTTGTCGAGTCATCGAAAACGAGTCTAAAATTATCATACAATCGCAAACATAAGAAGTTTAGCAATGACGAATTGTGCTAAATCTAACCCTATAATCTGCGACGCATAAAAGTATGGGCAAAAAAGTGATTCAATCTAGTTTTGTAAGAACATATCGTAAGTAGTCCTTGGCCTGTTCGCGAGCATCTGAAGTAGAAACGAGGAATTTCTTACATTTCCCCGTTGCTCCATCTTCAAATCCTACATGCAATTACATGGAAAATACTCGCGACCCTTATTTTCAACATAAATGATTTATTAAGTGTTTGTGCTTTTGTTACGCGTTTCCTATCGTATGGAAAACGCATGAAAAATTCATTAGAAACGAAACTATTGCCGCTTGGCAAGGTTGCGACGTTTCAGCCCATCTCAAATCGACGAGACTCCTAGAATATTCGTGACAGGAATAACGAATGTTAAAGACTGTGTAATAAAACGAATGGACTTGGAAGCTATGTGGAATACTGCAGCAGTCATCTAAAATTTTTTTAGGAAAACTACGTGTCGTAAATGAACATCTAGAGCAAAGTTCCTTTTATAACTGAAACGTGGTATAGGTAATTACCATGAATTTTAATAAAAGATTGAGAACGATCGAAGATATCCTAAGAGATATCTCTCTATCGATAATATTTCCGAACAAGATATTATTTCAACTTATTACTTCATTTATTATTTTAATTTATTATTCTAGATCAAAATTGCTTAATCACAGATGAATGAGAATGAATTCTTACGCTGTAGCCTTCTTTAAATTTTGCTTGTAACATTTACTATGGTTCCTAGTTGTAATTTATTTTAATTAACATATGTTATGGTGATATCAGAGAAAAAAAACCTGTTGTTTCTTACGGAATTACACGTGGAGCACGAACTAGAATTTCGTTTATTTTCAACGCTGGTTTCCTTAGCTAACCGGTAGCGGAATTAGTCAGGAACACAAGTCAAGTGCTATTCCAGGCCGGATCCTGGAAATCGTTACGTGACCAACCGTTGCCCGCGTTATAATATACGATTAAAAGTGGACAACCAAACCTGAGTTTCCGTGTCACCGAATTACATAAATCTATTAATTGCTCAAGGCACTATTAGGAATAAAGGAATCGACGCATCCTTGAGTTACTTGTTTTTGTCTTGTTCTTATTAGTTTCAAGGAGGATTTCTAGTGGCTCTTGAATCATCGTTCTTATTAATGGATAATTATTGAATTAATGACAAATCGATGGTAAAATCAATTATAGTTGATCAACTATCTAAAAAAAAAAAAAAAAGAAAAAAAAAGAAAAATTACAATAAAACGGTAACGTCCTTTATTTGTAGGTTTTGTAAGAACAAAAACGATCACGAGAATGTGGTTTAGCGCGCAAAGATCATAGTCAAATGAAAAGAATGATTATTCTGGCAAGAGATGAATGAAAGCGATATCAAATTGTGCATGAAAGTAGAAGTTGCATAACGTCGAAAGTTCCACCGGGGTTACGTTTGATAAAAGTCGAATGGACTATCAACGACGCGCCATTGAAGAAACATTTTGTTAGAACGTGAGTAATTCATTATGCACCGACTTGAGTTAAAATACGAGTTGTAATTCTCAAAGTCTCTACTATTCTATCACTTTGCTACTCGAACTCGATTGTGAAAAGGTAGTAAACGAAACACAGTGAAGCCAAGATTTTTGCAGAGAAAGGAGAGTCACGACCCATTTTTAAATCGATTTCTCGTAATTGATAAGCGACTCGATTGGAACATGCCCAGTTTCGTCATCGAATAATGATCGTTCTTCCTCTCATTTCTGTCGTTTCGATCGTTGGCAAAATAATAAGCGGAAACGTCGTAACAGGACAAACTTCAACGGCGACGTGTACAATTCTCAGGAGCATAAGCCGTTTGCAATGTTTACAATGACAATGAACGCGAATTACGTTGAATTTCTATACGTGGTTCTATTCTATAAAATACAAACCCAAGACACATGCTTCTTGTTCAACATGTGTTGGCGTACAATCGTTGGCCAGATTATATTTATAACAAAGAGTTACTCCATTTAATATGAAGCGGAATTAATTTGATTAACTAAACACGAGGTCGTGAGGGATACGGAAATGTTGAAGAGCTTTTATACAATCGAGTTCAAGATGGATGTTTTTAATTTCCTTTTTGACCTCGTGTTTAATGAGTTTTTTATTCCCTGATTCACTGAAACGCGTCTTTTCTCTCTCTCTCTCTCTCTCTCCCCCCTATACAATATTATACCGGTATAGAAAACATTACCAAAATGTTTCGAAACGTTTGATAATGATCGTCGAGAAGAAAATGAAAAGTCACCCTTATCTTGATCAGTAGAAGCTGGCAGGATATAACACCGTGGTTTTTTTTTTTTTTGTTAATATCGAAATACATATACTACAAACACGATATAACATGGAATTAAATTGTCTTTAATATTGGGAAACATCTAAGGAATACAACTGGCGCAAGAGCAACTTTCGACATCGATTTCCAAATTTTTGACAGCTAACGACAAACACACGACGAGAGATTCCATTCCCTGAGCTCGATCGATCATGACCACTTTTTCGTTAAGGATTAGCGATGCGTATCTCGAGTTCCTTTTCTATTTAGCCCATTCCCAACGAAACAGAGATCAACGAATCGAGAAGCAATTTGCACAATTCTTTAATGTGTACAAATAATAAAACAGAACAAATAAATGTACAATACTGTGATAGTACGCAACGATAGGTGGAAAATTTAACACTAAAACTATCGAAATCACAGGTTTCAGATTGTCTCATTTTTTCGATTACTAAAAGATCAGTGCAAATGCTTTTAGCAAAATCAATGCTGACTTTCGTTAAGATACAAATATAATTTTATATACTTATACATTTTAGTTGTTTGACTTTGATTAGGATTCTCCGTGTATACTACTCTATGTTTAATACTGTATGTATATATCATAAATTGTTAGTTCTAGGTTTAATCGTTAAAGTGATTTCATTGCAATTCTGTGAAATCGGAGGTGACTCTAGTCGACCAAACAATCGTTCAACAATCTGGAACGACAATTTCGCAGTTGCGTACTGCGACACAGATCAACCAAATCTATCTGAAATCTTAATAGGATTTTCACTGGATGCGACGTGCAACAAGGTCGGTGAAACAAGAGAATGAAACTGGAAACGGAGAACTTCCATAGAAAAAGCCACGAATACCAGGTACCGTGATAAATCCGATTTACCTGCGATAATTTCAGTTATACATTCGTTGCCGAATAATTGCTGGAAAGTTTCATTTGGCCGCGTAATTAAGCGCCACGGAACAATTGCATCGGTGTGCGATTCACACGGGTACAGCGATAATATAATAGGACGTGTCTGACCACGCACGGGCCGAATCTATTGAGAATCCTTGAACTAAATTACGGCTGCATTCTTCAATTAAAGCACAGCAATCGCATTTAATGTTTTCCTCTATTTTACGTATGCGGATTTAGAAAGTAAACTGTATAAACATGAAATTAATATTTCGATGTAGAACGAAGTTGAAACTCTTGCCATTTGCGGAATGAATAATAAATAACTATGACAAAAGTTTCTATGATTCAGATATACTCTCGTGTCGAGTCTTTATATAAGTTTTCGTAAAAGCAATGACTAACGCAGAGGGGATGGGACAAAGAAGAACCAGTTTTATAATCAAAGATAAAAATGCACACAAAAACGGGTCTTTCGATTTTATACATTTATATTTATTTAGGAATAAAAACGAATCTTGTGTTTCTCGTGATATAATTGACGAATGCTTCGTGTAAAAAGATTCGGAGCCTTTGTTAACCGTAATCGAACCTGAACAATCAATTTCATCGTGAAAATATTTTAAACACCGATTGTTATAACACTTGCTTCTTAACAAAGAGAGATTTAATTGAAGAAAGGCTTAGCAAAAATGTAACGTGATCGAGACATAATCGATCTTTCGCAAGTTCGTTTATCGTTGAAAATTGTAATTAACTTCCAGGAATATTCCACTTCCATAACTGGAATTCGCTGAAAAGTTTAGAAATTCGAAGATTCATGAATTCAAAGACTCAAGAGCTCAAAGGTCTAAAGAATCCAAATTAAGCCCAGAAATTTCGAAATATTCCTAGAGGTAAACGAACGTATATTTTACTAATCACGGACATAAATTCCTATGGTAACGCGTTTATTCGTTATCTTCGATGTTATCAATATCCCTTAAGGATACATTGACGCACAACAACAATCCACTTGATACTTCCGCTCCGCACATCTTCACGGTCGCATCGAGGATCTTTCATCGGCCGTAGCTACTTACATCTTACATTCTACGGTGATCCCTTCTTCAGAATCACGCGAGGCGACCAGAAAAGAAAGAGAAACAGAGAAGACGGAGACTGAAGTGTAGCGTGGAGGTGGCGATAGGCCCCTCCTTCTAATAAAAGCCGCTCACTAACCTCCGTTACACAGACAGTTACAGAAAAGCCGAAGAGAGCAGGAGCCACGGAGAGCTCCTTTTGGGTCTCTTTTACAAGCGGACAGTTTAAAAGTTCTACCGTGTCATAACGAATCGGTGTGTGGTGAGTTCCTTCATATGGAACACGTATTCGATCGCGATATCGTGCATTTTATTTCAGCGTTCGATAATTACGTTAGTCCACGTGACACGAGCTCTGTGTTCAGGAAACTATCGAGTATTTTGGAAATACATAATTTGTAACAAAAATTGTATAATTGAATTTTTCTTACTCAGTTTGGTTGTACGTCTCGACGCTTTTTCAACGTTTGCAAAAGAGTTTGCAAGATAGTAGTTCTCATAGAGTCTCGATAGGTTCCCAGGTGCATAGGATTTCCAATTTCGGGCTTCTTCCTCGAGTTCGAAAGAGGCTCGTGTATACGAAACGGGCACAAAGAATTGTCAGAGTGAAGATATTCGTGAAGTGGTTCTCACCGGACACAACGAGCTCGAGGAAAAAACCGAAATTCGTAAGACCAACTATTGGTCCAACCTAAGGAAAATCCGGTTTTTATCGAACTGTGACGCTTGATCATTTCGCGGAACGCACGTGACTCTACACACGACGGTTCAACCTATTGACTTTGTCAAATCGACGAAATATTTGGTAGCTAGCTAAATTACTTCATTGTAATTTTTATCATTTTAGAAGAAAGTTGTACTACTCTCTATTCCAAACATAGTTGAAGCCTGCTTTCGATTATGCTCGCGAATTATTAATGAAATTTGCTAATATTTGGCCTCGAATGCGCACTGTTGCTCCATCACCATCGGTTGGGACGACATGTGTACTGAATCTATATTAACTCGATGTGTGGTCAGCATTATATTCCGACAGTTTCGCTATCGTAATTATAGACTCGTTTGAAGGCAAGTCGAGAAACATGTGCATTTGAACGTACAATTAAATTTTATAGAATAGAATCAAAACGTGAAAGGTAAATGATGTGACAAAAAGAAAGTCAAATATTCCGATAAGCATTTATTTTTCGATATTTCTCGATAATTACGTCGAAAAGAAATGCATATTATCAGTTCACGTTGAGATATTCAAAATTCTTCTATTTCGTTACGATTTGCAACGATTCGACATGGTAAAAACGAACAACAAGCAATAGCAATAGCGATGAGTCATTTTTATAAAAATGAACGAAACGCTTTAGACCATCTTTCCTCAAGAATCTCGGCGTCGTTTTTGCCAGCGGCATTCTCCACTTTCATTCGGTCGAAAGTGATAGTTTCGAACGTATCCACACTCGAGAAAGGAGAGCCATTGCTCCCCACTCCTGAAACATCGTCGAGACTCCTTCACCTTCTCATCTTTTTCTCCAGGATCCTTTCAAAACGTTTCCGGTCCATCATGCTGGTCGATTATCCAGGAAACAGGCGCAGATATAAGATAATATTTTAGATTCCAGATAAAACAATATTATATTCTTAAACACAAACTGATACGTATTTTCCAATGCTCACGTTTCGATAAACAATCAAAGTTGGCAAACATTTCCGCGGTGAAATATTTTATAAGACCCAACAAGGAACATTTTATTGAAAATTATATCATACCCTTTTCCTTTGCAGGTTTCAAATTCCCAATCAAACAAAATGAAACTCATCGTTATTTTGGCAACAGCACTGTGCGTGACTTTAGTGGGTTCGAGTCCACTTTCTGATAAAGATCGTCTTCAATCCGAGGTAAGTCGGTTGAAAAACGTACGTGTGTTCACCAAATGTCGACGGAGGCTTGGTTTTCATTTGGCAATGTACGATAATTTCACAAACATGTCCGCAATCCGGTTCCATCGAAGCCATC
Organism: Bombus impatiens; assembly: GCF_000188095.3. Classification (NCBI taxonomy): domain Eukaryota; kingdom Metazoa; phylum Arthropoda; class Insecta; order Hymenoptera; family Apidae; genus Bombus; species Bombus impatiens. Next base: position 1,773,374 of record NT_176882.1, on the reverse strand, counting down.
GAACGACCTTAGTATTTAGTTCTTGAACTGTTCAATGCCAATCGTGTATTCCACCAAAAAGAAGGAAACTTCCAAATAATATATAGATAGCTTCCTCTTTGCTATAGGAAAACGTATTAAATTCTGTTCTCTGATATTCATCTAATTCACCTCAAGCTCGTGCATCGTATTTTGTATATATCGTATTTTTATATTTCGTATATTTAACACAGGAAAGTATTTTAGAAAATTCTGTCTGATGTTCGAAAGGATTCGCAGCTACTCGTATTCGATTCAGAGATTGCGTAACTAGCGTTACGATCGATTTCTCTGTGTCACTGGGCCGGCTGGACGCCATCCATCTATCCTTGAGACGATCTTCGTTATCTCGGAAGAACGCTGGAATCGGAGAAAACGTTGTTTCTGTGCGCGAAATTCGCGACAGGTAACGGCCGTTTAATCGTCGAGATAACCAACGAAGGAAACGTGCAGTGTCGTTCGTTGCGAAAGTTTTCGCCAGGATTTCGACGTCCGGCTAAATCGCCGGTTGATCGTTGGACCGAGTCGATCGATTCGGTGATCGCAGATGATGTTTCACTTTCGACGGAACCTCTTTCACTCCGATCGAGTGCTACGACCTCGCGCGAATAAAGGCTCGCAAAGAAAACGCGCAACACTCGTGTTTCTAATGTCTCATCCACGTCACGTGGAATCCTCGGACTTAAGACGATGTGTTTGATTTCCATTTAACAACGTTGAATCACATTTGCTTGTAACATTAACATGTCTAATGGAGGCACGATTGATTGTTAGGATATTAATTTACCGCCATCGCATTTTAACGACTGCCGAATCGTTAACGTAGTAGTTTACGCAAATAAATGTCTTCTTTTTTTCCTGCAACGAAGTCTTTTATTGTAGCCATTTTTCCAATGAAAATAGGCGTAGACATCATTAAGAAACACGTTTTGTTGAAAACAGAAAATCATAGAGAAAACTCGCGCGTCATAGTCGGAAGAGATTAAATGATTTTCGTGGAATTGTTTTTTTTTTTTTTTTTTTTTAGCGTGACGATTAGTCATGTGTGCAAGTATCGTTACACGAGCGATGAAATATACGGTCCAACGAAAAGTCAGAACGTCTGGTCGACTCTCTTCTTCGGTTCGACACTTTCACTGGCCGCGAACACTTCCAGAGTTACACCGGACACTTTCTTCGCTTGATCGCTGCCCAATGGAAAGCGCGCGCGTAAACGTACACGCGCTCACGTGCACGTGTTCTCTCTCTCTCTCTCTCCATCTCTCGTTATATCGTGCTTGACAGTGGTTTCCAAATCTCTTTATTTTCGTATTAGTTGTTTTTTTGGCTTGAAATATTTTTATTGCCAGGTATCGTTATTGTTTGTGGGATTTGTCAATTATAGGTAGTTGAATTACAAAAGCACCAAATTAAAAAGTGCAGAGGAAAGACGCGATAAATCATATTTCCTGTTTTCTATATGGCAGCAATTTTAAAATGCTATAGCATAACAGCTAATTACATATTACCAGAATTAGTTTTTTTTTTTTTTTTTTTTTTTTTTTAGCGTGACGATTAGTCATGTGTGCAAGTATCGTTACACGAGCGATGAAATATACGGTCCAACGAAAAGTCAGAACGTCTGGTCGACTCTCTTCTTCGGTTCGACACTTTCACTGGCCGCGAACACTTCCAGAGTTACACCGGACACTTTCTTCGCTTGATCGCTGCCCAATGGAAAGCGCGCGCGTAAACGTACACGCGCTCACGTGCACGTGTTCTCTCTCTCTCTCTCTCCATCTCTCGTTATATCGTGCTTGACAGTGGTTTCCAAATCTCTTTATTTTCGTATTAGTTGTTTTTTTGGCTTGAAATATTTTTATTGCCAGGTATCGTTATTGTTTGTGGGATTTGTCAATTATAGGTAGTTGAATTACAAAAGCACCAAATTAAAAAGTGCAGAGGAAAGACGCGATAAATCATATTTCCTGTTTTCTATATGGCAGCAATTTTAAAATGCTATAGCATAACAGCTAATTACATATTACCAGAATTAGTTTATGAGATCTTCTTGAAAAATATTTGCATAAAATATATCGACTTCTCAAAGGTATCAGTTATCATATTTTAATTTGTATATTATATTAGACTACACTATTAACATATTAATAACTAATAACTACTAAATAGCATGAAAATCAGGTAATCATCAAAATTGCTCCTGTTATATGTATTTTCTTCGTAATCTTCAGTGAAATGTTGTACGAAGTACAAGAGAAATTGTAACGGATATCTTAAGTCGACTACCGCTAGTTTTGGAGACTTCAACGCGAGAATAAGCGCGATCTCCTATTACGGTACTCGTTCTAATTTCGCTCAGCTGTTTGCTTCCAACCAAACGGCTATTCAACTTTAGAAAAATTTGCGATTTATTCGGATATCTACAGGAAATTGTAAAATGAATTCGTTATTGGTGAGGCTATGTCGGAAGCAAAGACTAGTTGCGAATGTGGACAACACGCAGGGACAAATATCGTAACAGCGAGTCGAACGTGAGCGCGGTATAGGGGAAAGTGAACCATGGTAATCAGGTTGAGCAACTTTTGAGACCGTCTAAGTGTCAGAACGGTTCGATTAATCCGTCGATGACTTTGTCCGGGTTGTTACAAAACCCAACGACATTATTTATAAACGAGTTTACTTTTTCGTCTCACTGCCGATCTATTTAAGTCGTCTTGTGCGAACAAGAAGCGCCGTTTACAACTAGGCAGGTCATAAATCATAAAAAGCTTCGTATATCGTAACAGAAAATTGTAGCGACACTAATGCAGTAATACGTAATAATGCGCAATCATGTCGTTAAACGCTGCAATTCTCTTCGAGCGATTGTCGTGCGCAACGTTACAGTTCCATTATTTTCTCTCGCCTAAAATTTACTCAATTCTTCATTCGTACAACGATCCGCACGCGTTCTCGTTCAATTTTGTAGTTTGTAAATTATCGTTCCGGAGCAAACCTTGAACGCGTCGAACGAAATCCTTCTTTAGAGTTTACGTCTCTCTTATACTATTCGTCGTGGATATTGCGCAACGATATTATCTTAACGCTCTTCGACGTTCTCGACTATCTTCCAGACAAGCACTTCGATCAGGTGCTGACATATTTCGTCGGTACTTTCTTATCTCTGTGGATAATACTTTACACGATTACAGAAGAAACAATTACGCATACAGGAACAATAATTAAAAGGTGATAATGAAAATCCCGGAGGCAGATGCATGAGAGGAAGAGTAATATATGAAACGAGAATTTCCAGACATTGAAAATACTTTGTAGGGACAACAGGGAAACTTTTTTCAGGCACTGAATCGGCTGATGATGGCCGAAGCCGACAACGAGGCCGCTCTAAGGAACAAACGGACGATCGGTATCCTGCGAGAACTGTTTCCCGATGCCTCTCAGGTGAGCAGCTGCTGAATACAGCGCAGTCAAATCCTGCAGACGGCCAGGACCGATTTATGTACCAAGTTCCCTCTTCCCTCGTAGACGCTCGGTATTTTTTGTATCGGATTTAGTCAATCGAAATAGGACCTTGGACGTTCTACGTTGTTCAAATCGCCGCTTTCTCGTATTAACGGATAATTGAGAAATTATATCGTCAACGAAAACGTTTCATTAGTAATACCGTGTCGGTTTAAAGTCGAGGAGAAATTGTTCGCAGTGAATCGACATTCCTCCTAAGAAAGTTGTACGTTCGATTCATGATTCACGGAGAGTTTCCTCGTTTCCTGTGCATTCTGTCTATAGATTGCGCAACTACGTGTTCGTTTATTCGATTAACTTCATGAATTAAGATAAGATATCGAATGAAAATTGAAAGTTTCTATCGGAACGAATTCGATCCGCGTACGTCCTTCTCGAGCCAAATTTCACCGTGGAAAACACGATCGTTGCAACCGTTTGCTATTTCCATTTTACCACCTTCATCGAACCAGCTACTAGTTCGGCAATATCATTTATCGCCATTTGACACGTTCACTTCCTACCCGTTGTAACGTTCTCGACTGCACCGAAGGCTGACGACGAATCCTAATATCGAGCTCCGTCAACGAATACTGGAACATTAATTCAACAATAACGTTGCTCAAAAAGCAATTCCATGGACGTACATTTCGACGACGCAAATACGACAATAATAACAGTTGGCCGAACGATTAAAAAGAATCAATGCTCGACGTAACCATTTGTAACGAACACGAATTTCAACGAAACGAATTCGATTAAATCGCGCGATAATATTAACATCAGGAGCTACGTTACGACTCTTGTATCACGGACACGAAAAGACAGAAAGTTTCCTCGTGAATGGGAACGAGCGATATTCGAAAACAGGATTGATAAAAAAAGGTCAGCTAAGAGCTGTTATTTTCTAGATGATCGAAAAAAAGGTGAACTCGATTGTCGCGGAAATCATCCGAATACTCGGCCCGACCGTTCTTCGCAGTTTAATTCAGAATAACGGTGACTCGAACTCCGGAAGCTCGTC